>NC_058341.1:74572624-74881709 GCF_905475395.1 Chrysoperla carnea
CTATGTCTTACCGTTTAGAATCTAAATTGTATATTAAAGCAACCCGAAGAATTAGGTCCAATCTGATATCAAAACATAATCTCACCCCCCCCCTCCCATCAAACTCTACAGTTTTTGTTAAAATTATTTTTTTGATTGGTTAGCTACAAAAGAGCTATTAGCCATTATAGATTAAAATGATCCACCCTGTATAGAATATTTACTAATATGCAGTAACGGTAAAGATGCATAGATAGTATTTACAAAAATATGATTGAACGTTGTACATTTTCACAACGAATCTATGAGGGAGGACGCTTCGTATATTTATAAAACGTTGCTTGATATGCTAACGTTTTGATTTTTTTTCATTGTTTTCTACACACATACGCTATATTTTTTAAGATTTATAAAATAACATCATCAAAGCATATGTTGGTGTGACAAACTTCGTCTTAAAATCAGTGATTTCCGAGTTATTGAAGAAAGTGATTTATTTGTACTGATTCTATTTAATTATTTATTTGTATTAAAGTACTCTGCGCAAAACCAACATAACAATAATTTTTGAAAATTAATTTGAATCCGAATGAATTGGTACTTTAAAAAGATTCCGATCAAAAGTTATAATTGATATAATTTTTAAAAAAATTTGATACTACACATGTCACGATGTCAAAGCTAATGCTTGTGAAATCTTCGTAACGCCTCGTTTTAAAAGGAAAAAAGTTGAAGTTCGGAGAATTTAGAAGTACAACTAAAAACTATCCATTCAATGAAAATGAAGTCAATTAAAAGTAGTGATTTTGGGCAGAGTCCTCTATATGAAATGGCTCATGAGTACTTCAAAGATGAACGTACTTTAAAATTGACATTAGCAAAAGTCTTGCATCAATTTCGATGAACGCTTTTGCGTTATCCGTGCATAGCTTCTAGGCTAGTTCTTTTATACCTGTTTTACACTACGTTACGAGTAATTTAATCTGCATTAAATTTGGCCTTTGTGGCTATCTAAACTACTCAAAGGACTACATTATGAGTTTTTATATTGTATTACCTTGTTTCTTGGGAGCAAACTCGTCTAAATTCTACAACCAATTTGTGCCAAATGACATTTCATTTCTGATTATCGATTTGGAAAATTAGATATCGTTTTAATTCGAAATAATAAAATGATATGAAATTGCGAATGGATTATCATTATGGTATAAAATTTCTGGTTTAGCATATGGACGTGGTGCGCATCATCTAAACACAGTCAATACATTTTATTAAAAGTCTGTCAATTACTATTACGATCTGCTGATAGAACATTGACATATTTTTAGTAAAATCTATAGTTTGAGTTTCAACTCACACGAGTGCTACTTTAGTTTCAAAATAGTTTGCGATTGCAAGTTAGTTTTTTTGCCACCAATTTGCAAAAAAATGAAATTTCAATTGACCATGAAAACTGACTGATAGCAAACCAATTTCTAACTTATTTGCAAGCCAAATCTCAAGCGTGTGTATAGTTAAACACAAGATTTTATGTTTATGCAAAATATTTCCTAACCCTGCTCTATTGTACTAGGCTGAATAGACACTTCCAGTAAATTTTTCGATGTACCAAAAACACGTTAAATCGATTGTAGGGATCAAAAAAATGATTCCTATAATAAAATATTTACATTTAAAAGTGTTTTGCAATAAATATACTCGCTTAAAAAAATTGTGACCAGAAAACATTTCAGAATCGTGCGCCATGAATCATGACGTCATCTGCTATGACAATTCATAGTAAAGAGTTTATACAACTAGAGAACGCCAGGGCCCAAAACTTGCGATATGATGAATGAGACAGAAGACTGCCAGTGAATTCCCCTGTGCCTTTTTCTAATCCACACGCCATTGGCTACATATTGTTTACATTATTGATATTAAGTAAATAGTTAAAAAACGATTTATGGATTATTATTTAATACATTAAAAGTTATTCAAAAAGTAGAAACGTCAAAAGAAACTTTATTTACACAACAAACACAATATAATCGGTTTAATTTTTAATAAAATTAACT
This sequence comes from Chrysoperla carnea, assembly GCF_905475395.1. Classification (NCBI taxonomy): domain Eukaryota; kingdom Metazoa; phylum Arthropoda; class Insecta; order Neuroptera; family Chrysopidae; genus Chrysoperla; species Chrysoperla carnea. The sequence goes on from NC_058341.1 coordinate 74,574,661, forward strand.
TAAAGTTTTATTATTTTTTAAATTTAGTTTAAAAAAGAGTTTAATTATTATTTAAATTTAAGTGCACTTTCATTTACCAATATTTCAATTACAATATTTTTGAAAAAACAAATTGTGTACTTAGTATAAACTGCGGCCACATATTGGAATAAAAAACTGTATATAACCTCTTTGTACAAAACAAATATATTATCAGACACAAAATCTCTATGCATCATATGACTATGACAAGAACACAGGGTAACTAACTGGCAGTCTTCTCTCTCATTCATCATATCGCATCCACTTACAGGCTAGCAGATTCCTCGCATTCTCTATGTTTATAAACTCTTTGGATTCAAAACTATTCATAAAAGATGTTTATATTACCTTGCAAAAATTTGAACTTTAACATTCAATTTTAATTAAATGGACTATTAAAAAATCGTTTCGATAGCTAAGAAGACATTTTTTGGACTTTAACTAACTTTAAAGACAAAAAAACTCGGAAAAAAATTTTTTTGGAAGTGTCTATTGTATTATACATGCTGAGTGCATCATCGAGTACACTAATCCAAATGAGGATAATAGCTTATCTAAAGACAAAATTTTTATTCGTTAGATTTGTGTTATCGCTCACCTGCTAAATAAAAACAATATAAGCTACAATAATTCTGGGCCACTTTACATTTTAAATCTCCATAAGAAAAATCGACTTTGTTATATATATAGGGAATACAATGTAAAATATAAAAGGGTAAAGTGTTGAACGTAGATGGGGAGATAAGTGGTTCAATTGAATAATAAAAATTTGAAATAATACATTTAGTGCGGGAGTGCAAGGACAAGAGTGTGTGGTTCAATTGAGTAATTTAATAAGAGGTGGTGTAGAAAAGTCGTTTGACCCCGCCAGCTGATTTTTTCTTATGGATTTCTTATATTTCGTGTAAATTCCTTGTAGGTATTTCGATTGTATTTTCAATTATTTATATTACCTAGGTCCTAGTGCATATCATTCTTTTTAGAGATATAAAAAAGTTTATTGAATTAATTGTTAATACCCATAAAATTAAACCAGTTATTTGATAAAGAAATCAATAGTATGCATATCGTACTCATGAGCAGAAATATGATTTTTTCCTTAAAATGTTAAATTTATAATCGTTACAACTTGAAAATTATTATTCTACACTTGTTAAATGTAGCAATTTTGTTAAAAGTACTATTTTTCTTTACAAAAATGAAAATTGTTGATTATAATAAAACATATTTTTTTATAAATTGGTTAATATTAATCTCCCGGTTTAAATTTGATCTGTGTTAAAATTAAGGAACAAAACTTTGTTAAAAAAAATAATTTACCAGTTTTTTGCGAATTGTTGAAGAGTATTTAAATGATTTTTTTATCAGTGTAATAAAATCATTGATGTTATAAATATACTATAGTTTAATTTTTATACTCATAGTATTCTAATCTGAAGACACCACATCTGGAGAGAGAAAGAGTAAGTTTATATTAACAGAAAAGTTTGTAAATTTAACAACTAAAAAAAGGATAGAAATCATACAAAACAAGAGTATCATTTTATAACAAACTTTTTCATTTATTCATGAAATATTATTTCCGCATTCATTAACAAAATATGAAAATACCGTAAAAGTGATGATAAAAAGTGAAATTAAAATTAAAATCGGCCAAAAAATACGAATGATATAAGCATTTTAAACTGATATTAGACAGAGAGATCGTACATGGTATTTGACGTCATATATATACTATATATACTATGTTTACCATAAGAACTCCATGTTAAATTCTGTTTACCATAAGAACTCAGAACATGTTAAAATCTATGATGGCTTTTATCTTGGTTGTTTTTATAGTTATTCGAAAAGTAATTTTTTTCTACTTGTTACATGAATAAACTTTTCTTAAAGCAATAAAAAAAATTCATGAATATTCCCCATTACGATTCATTATTGTTTTGGACACACAGTAATAAGTTGGACAAAGACACAAGATATTTGTTATTCATTTTATCACATTAGTTTTTTAACAAACTGTCCGATACAAAAGCTAATTACTTTTTAAAATGAAAAGGTATATTACAATTTATTATTAGAGATTTCAAAGCAGGTTGTTCCAAGAATATTTATTTCACAAACAAAAATTGTATTTTTACAAAATCGTTGTGCGTTATAGCTATCAAAATTTTTAGTAAAATTACCATAATAAATTGTGTTGAGTGTACACAATATGGGTTCATCTTGTGTATCTTAATTATCCTTCGTCTAAAAATGTTTCTCTCTACCAAAATTATCTTAAGTGGGACGTTTAATAATAAATTCATATTAAGATTGGAATACTATGAATATAAAAAAGAACTATGACATTAAATTATGTTACAATAATTACATAAAGGCTATATCACACTATGAATTAAGCATTTTATGGCCATGGAAATTAGGAAATATATTTTATAAATCCATTTCTGAAAGAGTTTTAAAAATTAAACTTTATAAAAATGGTCTAAAGCTATTGTGATAATTTCTTAAAATGAATTTAAACTTTTGTTTTTGTAGAATTTAATTCTTAGTGAGATAGCTGGCCTTAAATGTGAATTGATTAGGCCTTAACTCAGCTTTTAGCAAATAGTTATTTAAACAAAAATAAAAGATTATAAAAACTGTTATGAAATACAAAACTAAACATTTATTTTTGAATACTCTTGTTAAATTTATACAAAAGTTATGTAGAATATTTACAATATTTAGAACAGTTATAGATGTCGATCTAAGTGTTGGACATGATTTGTATATATTTCAAATTTAATATTATCAAACGCAGATTCATGCTTCCAGTGTCCAAGAATATCTTACTGAATGCTGGAATATTCTTATCATGGTTATTCAAATTAATGGCTAACAAATATAGCAGCAAGCGAGGATTGCGATTACGGTCAATCTCCTTTCTTGAAATTTATACTTCAATCGACGAAAAGAGAAAGAGAAGGGGGGGCTGTTTTCTTTTAATGTGAGACACAAATAAAGTGTATTTGTGCCCTATTTGTCAACCTCAATTGGGTCTTTTTCATGACTCAAGTTTTTCACACTTGAGTCAATAAATTAAATATAGAGAAACACATAAGACATACTTTTAAAATCAAGTAAGTTACAAAATTAAAAGTTAAAAATTAGGTAACACTAGCCATTGAATTTCTTTTATAGTCTTGACTTGTAATTAGTAATTTCTATTGACTATAAAAGAAATCCAATGACTGTGTTAGCTTATTTTTAACTTTGTAACTAATGCTTTGTAATAACTTTTAACTTTCCAATTTTGCTTAAGGTAGTATAAGGGTCACAGTTAATTATTTTTCTTTTCTTTTTTAAAATTTATTCAAAAATAATAATGTCCTTAATCAAGAAGAAAAAACTTAGACTTTTTTGCCGTACCGTTTTTAAGAGATATAATTAATTAAAATTAACACGAGTTCTTATGATTGTATATTAAAAAGCACTATAAAGGAATTCTTGTTGAATTGAATGAAGGAATTCTTTTAACTTATTTAGGGAGATATATATAGGGGAAAATAGATTTAGGGAAAATTATCGGCGGTTGTGCACAGAAATGCTCATCTTAATTTGAATAATATGACCTATACTTTGTCAGATAAATCATAAAAGCCATTTGTACCCTTTATTCCAAAATGGCGGGCGAGGGGCAAGGGGTGCAACTCCACAAACTTGGATTTACCTTTACACTAACCACTCCTTGATATCTAAAAAATAAAATTGCCTATTCTGACAAATGCACTCTAAGTCAAAACGAAATGTAACATTTTAATGGCCTATAGGTATTATTTACCAGTAATATACTAAATATATTCAAATTAATTCATATTAATTATTTATAAATCTGATCAAAATCAAAACTCAATTTTATTACATAAGATCAAATATAAATAAACTTATTTAGGAAAAATAGTTTTTTTATGGCTTTTAAATTTTATTAAATTAAGTGAGATATTCCGGCATAATAACTTTTAACTACTTAAAAGTGGTGGAATAATGACTTGGTCTACTGGAAAAGTTGCAGTCAAACTTATAAATTGATTGAATGTCTTAAACCCGGCAAGTAATCAAGGAGAAGGCCATGATCATCGTTCCTCGAAATTCTATAAATTTTAATAAATTTATATCTGCTCCGAGACGGTTATCATTCTCTGAAATTTTCACGTATCTATTAAATTAGCAAGTTACTTAATGTTTAGGAACTTAGTTAATATTTATGACCATGCCTATTTTGAATTGACTTATAAACAAATCATGTCTTGTACTTTATTGGAATTGATATTATCAATATAATTAATTCGAATTTGAAACATAATTGATTTGCAATTATCATTATTTAAGATATAATTTTGTGTTATATCGATTGTTATAATTATTATACCAGATGTTTTATGAAAAGTAGACTGAACGTTGTAATGAGTTCTTCAAATGCAAAATAATAAAAGCTAAATTACAGTTTAATTTAAAAAAAATAAAAAAAAATTTTGTTTTGGTGCTCTTTATTTTGATATCTTCGAAAATATAAAAAATACGAAAAAAAAAGAAAGAGAATCAGTTTGAAGGACCTAAAATTTATTTCTCACAAAAATTTTTATTGTATTTTTCACAGGAACTGTGTAAATTACGTTGTTTTATGTATGTTAGAGAGTTTTATATTTTCAATGGTCGTTAATTTTTTCTAAAATTGTGCGATCATCTTTTAGAAAAACACTTATTATTCGAATACGAAAAACTCACGTTTATAAATGTTTTTCTTGGATAAGATGTCTTTTTTGGACAATTTGGTACATTGGAGATTAGTTTTGACATTAATGAAAAAAAAAACTATTGTGAACTCCAAATTTCAACAAACATTACTTTTTTGATTTCCCTAACACAGAAATTAATTATTTCGTACCTTTATGCGTCAGCGAGGTAGCTGATGTATCATTGAAAGTTTTTGTAAACAAAATTTCTTTTCTATTATGAAACTCTTGGATAACGACATCATATTCTCTAACTTTTATTTTGCCTTATTTTTTACCGAATTTCTTGTAAACATTGATTTCATTCGATAATACAATTTCGCAAAAAAAATTTCAATTGTCCATCGACTCCAACTAATGATTTATAATCTGCTAATAATTTATTCGTTGAGTTTCATATTGACAGAGATATTGACGTTGAACGTTCTAAAATACAAAATTGGAATTTTTGATTAATATTTCTTAAGATTGTTAAGAAAAAAGGCTATTTAATGACAAATTTTCCAAAAATTGACAGTAACTTATTCATATAAAGAAACCTAATAAAATATGTTTAAGTTACTTCGTAGTTTTTAAAATAATTAACAAAAATTATCATAAAATATATTAAATTTAATATAATTTATTCTTAAATTTTAGAATTTATCATTTTAGATTGAGACGAGATCTTTTCACAACGTTTGATCCAATTTTCCTAAAACATTTTATATTTAAACAAAATGAGTGCCAAAATTGTGAGAAAAAACAAGAAATTTTTCTCGGTAATCACTAAAAAATTGGGATCGTTTGAATCTTTGATCTAAAATGGAATGTATGAGTATTACTTATTTATATACAATACTAATATTTCGATATTTATATTAATATTTCACGTCGTGTTTTTCATAATAAAATTTATGCTACTTATTACGAGCTATAAGTATTAATACCTAATTGTAATTGTCTTGGTTAAGAATGTTCATTATATCTTACAAGATTTATTTACACTACAATTAGGTATTTATACTGCCCCGCAAAAAAAAAAATGACTAACTTAAACAAATTTTTAATATTCTTCAAATCTTAAACAGTTATATCTCGACGAAAAATGATTGAATCTGAGTAAAATATATCAAATCCGATGGCTTAAAATTTCTAGTTTTTGAATCAATATCCCAATATTTTTATCATCTCTTAATATTTTATGCGCAGGGTCGAAATGCTAAGAAAATTTATTAATTAATTTAATATGAATTTTAAAAGCGTGCACGGGGTGCATAAGTATTTATACAAGAATTCAAGTATGTGCAATCGAAAGCTTGTTTATTTTTACTCCGACTATACTATGGCAAGAGTTATGTGTTTGATTGGTATGCATGTATGTTCATTTCTTCCCACCTAGCTTCTAAACTACTTATCATAATTTGACAAATGAGGTATCGTTAAAAGCGTCTTGATTCAAAAATTTTCACATTAAACTGCCGTATCTCCTCAAATAATAATAACCTTTAAGAAATAAATCTGATCTCATTCGAAAGCATAAACCTTTGTGATTTTGAGACAACAAAATTTGTAGCTTCCTTATCCAGTAAATTCCTTGTCGTTTTGAGATGAGGGATTAAATTGTGGGGAAATATTTTCTTATACGGTAGTTGCCTGATGTCGAATTTGCCATATAACCCATAAAAATGTAAAACTAGACTTAATTCCATAACAAAATTCGAAAGTGAAATTAAAATTGATAGAAAAACGAAGACATTTTAAGCATTCAAAGATTTTTGTCCCAACCCCTTTTAACAAAAAGTTTTATATGTAATCTCTATGGTGATACTGATCAATGACATCACTAAACTATAAAAAATCGACTTTACTTTTCTGCCCATTCAGTGAGAATTCTTCACCTGAAGTAATAAAACAAATTTAGAAAACATAGGGTCCTAAAAATTATTTTACAAAAATCTCTTTATTTTAAAACTCGCTAATATTCAACACGACCTTTCTTGGCTAAATCAATTTATCAACAAAAAAAACTTTATAAACAATGATCAAAAATTCTCTAATTACAAAAGGTTCGGGAGTTCAAAGATCAATATAAGCGCGTTTAAAGACAAACAAACAAGCTTTCGATTGCACATACTAAATTTCTTGCATAAATAATTATGCACCCCGTGCACGCTTTTAAAATTCATATTAAATCCCTATATATTATAAATGTGAAAGTTAGGATGTTTGTTGTTGTTTTTTTTTTTTGTTACGCTTTCACGCAAAACCAACTGAATGGATTTGAATGAAACTACAGTAATATAGCTCATACATCAGACTAACACATAAGCTATAATTTATAAAGAAATATCTAAAAAAATTAAATTAATTAAATTTAATCTGACATTTTACTACGCCATTTAATTGCATCATTTTGAACTATAAATTAAAGATTTTTGTAAAAATGGTAAACGAAATGCAATTTATATGAATAACACGGCTATCTTTTCTGATATACTCAATTTATAAAAATTGAAAACTGTACATATATTTTGCCTGTGTAAAAAAATGCCTACCCCTATTTCGAGTGCTATGGAAAAGGGGATAAGTGAGAGCGAGAGAGGTGAAAGTTATAACGAGGTGGTCTTTACCAGTCTTTACTTTTAAACCCAGCGAAGCGGGTGAGTATCAGCTAGTTAATTAATAAATTTTCTCTTAATTTCAGTCCTGCGAATTAAATATAAAGGGGATAATAAAAATATTGATATTGATACAATGAGATATTGATACAAAAACTATAAATTACAAACTATCAGATCATATATATTTTATTCAGATCCATTCATTCGCCGAGATTAACCTGTTTTAAATTTCGAGAATATTAAAAAATTTGCTTAAGTGCGTCCCTTTTTTGCGGAGCAGTATATTTTAGTTGCTTGATGGAATTGCATTACTACGATGGTTTTGAGAAAAACTTGAGTTTATTTATTTAAAACATTCATTTGATATTAAATACCTTTGGGGATCGTCTCATAATTACGTTATTAAAATCTTACTACCAGAACACTCCCATCATTTGATTGTTACCGAGCGGAACTTTGTAAGTTTTATTAAGTTTGAAATAGTGAGTAAACATAAAATTGAGTAAGATAATAAGCAGTTCGTGATATTTAGAAGAAAATGATAAGTATACTCATGATAAGTATAACCATTGTAATGCTTACTTAAAGTTTTGTCAAAACATTCTTTCAAAAAGCAGTAGATTGGTATTTTAAGGTAGTACCAGCATGAAATCACTTTTCGACAGATTTGGCCGAATTTTTTTTCTCGGGTTTATAATAGCTTTATTTATGAATTCCTAAAATTTCATAATTTTTGACCGTTTAGATCGCGAGATATTTAAAGACAAAGTTCGCGATTTTGAGGGTCATGTCCCATTTAAAGCATGTAAAATGTCCGGTCTCTCCAACTATTTTTTATGATATTATTATATATTGAAGAAAAAGTAGAAAAAAATGTTTATACAATACAATTCTAAAAAAAAATTTAGAAATTAATTTTCACTTTCGAGATATTAATTTTGACGTAAATTGATCGAAATTGGGACGTTGGCATAATTATTTCCCATTTTAAACGGTCAAAATTTCTGAAACTTTGGGAATTAATAGTAAGCATTATTAAATTCTTAAATTTAATTTTTCGTTAAATTCTGTCGAAAAAAAAATTGTACCATTGCTTTAACATAGAAACTGCAAATACCATGCTGGAACATCCTTAATCTATTTCTTGCATCCAAAAATGAGGCATTAGTACAGAAAACGGAATAAGAAATTTAAGTAATATTAAATTTAAATCTAGTAACATTTGAATGTGCCACAGTTGGTTTCAACACAATAAAGCCTGCAATAATTCCTGTCGCGAGACGATGCTCCAAGAATATTTGTAATAAGGGTAGGAAATTCCTATGTCGAGCTATAAGGGTCCGTGGCTGAATTTATGGTGCCTATCTGGGCGGAGTCTAGCCATGGGTCGTTGCGTACTTTGCACTGCGCATAAGTCTAAGTAGTAAAAAACATGTTTTCAATCACTTTCAATTGATTGAAAAAAACAAAAAATTCAAAACAAAAGGCAGCCTGATGCGCAGTTCAAAGTACGAAACGACCGAGAGTACTAGATCTCGCCCAGATAGGTGCCTTTTTTCCTGCTATCCTCTGCACTTTAATTTTACATCCTTAATACATATGTTCTTGCGCTACTGTGATTCAAAGTCAATTAAATGTTCCGCTCTCCAAATGACATTTTGTGATGTCACAACATTGAACAATTGACGTAATTAATAGATGATCCCTTAATTTGTCATAGAAATGATTTTAGAAATGTTTGGTTAAGTATTATTCTTCCATTTACAATTTATCATTAAATATAATTAATTAAGAATTGTGAACCTAAAACACAAATTGCGCTTTCAATTAAACATAAATCGAAATAAATGATATACTTTTTATATAGTTAAGATGATTATTGAGTTCTGTCCACAATTATATACAATTTTGAGCGATTTTGAATGTTGTACAATAGGTAGCGATTCTTCACACACATTCATAGACACATTCATAGAAAAAGAATGTAAACTCTATTTGTTAGACTCAGCTGATTTTTCCATTGAATGAAAAGATAAAAGATGTATCGTATTTGTACTTACATAATATGTTATTTATCAGATGTAAGTACAAACAATTCGTGTTAATACCTTTGAAAAATTTCCTTTTTTAAATGAAGACAACACACTCTGGTACACGTACTTGGAAATTTTTTATCACTCTTGTCTTTTGTTAAGCATGTTACTTCCCATTCTTATTTCTTCACTATTTTTTTAAGGTTTTAAATTAGTTTTTTTTAAGGTATATAAGGTAATCTCCGTGATGCTTCGTATATAGCTTATCGCACGCATGCCGCAATTGTGTTTTGTATGTTTCGCATTGTGCCTTGATTATTACTTTTGCACGGGTCAGAGTAGTGTTTGGTGTAAAGAAATTAATACATTGGTACAATACTTTTATTGTTCATTAGGTTTTTAAGGCGCTACAGAAAAAAAACTGAGAAATTTTTGATTTTGAGAAATTGTTTTTAATTATGTTAAGAAGTCACAATTAAATTATTTTAAAGATTGTCTGAAAATTCTGTAAGTTTTTCAGAAAATAAGCTACCGTAAATTAACAGTAGTTCTTATGGGATTTACTAATAAAAATGATTATTTTCTTGCACTTTTTCCTAAATATGAATTGTTATATAATAAAAAAAACTTATTGTTTCTGTAACAATGTTAAATCTTTGGTAAAAGTTTAAAAATCATAGCTATCCAAAATATACATTAATGTTAATTTACGGTAACTTATTCTCTGAATAACTTGCATCATTTTCAGACAATCTTTTTAAAAATTTAATTGTGACTTCTTAACACGTTTAAGAACAATTTTTCAAAATCTATAGCGCTTCAACAACCTTAAAATGATAGACCTAAATTACAATTTTTATTTAGCCCTGTCAAAAAGATTCGATAGTCTCGTATTTGAATTTCTTTTTCACCAATTAAACAATAATGATTCCCGTAAAGTCAAATATAATGAGTGCCAAATGATGATTTCTCGAAGTGAGCAGGGAAAAACAGCAAATACTACGAGTATGAACAACTATATCAAATACCGACATCCAATACTGTTCTACAATAAAAATATTAATTAACAATCAAGATTTTCTTTAATGTAATTCTTCCTAAATATATTTTATTGACAAATACATACAAAGTAAGAAGCCAGATAGTCAGCGCTTTTAGCCGGCTAGGCTTTACCTATTAGTCGCCGACTAGTTAAAACATCTCTATTCTAAATATTAATTAAAAAATTTGAAAAAATTATGGTGTATTCTGAATACTTGAACGAATTTATTACTGTTGAAAATTTATCTTAAAGTTAATTTTTTAACAAGTTATTAGGCAATAGTTCTAATCCCGTTTTATTAGACAAGTGTTGATTAACAAAATTTTCTCGAATTATCGTTTTCATTGTAAACTAAAAATAATGTTTAAATAATTGGCGTAAATTTGTTTAACTTCGTGGAGCCCTTCTTATATTTGTTTATAATTATTTAGTGTGACGTACTCATTTATGCCGCTCTTTAAGAATCACCCATTTGAACTTGTTGATTGGACTATACCAGGAATGTGTTGTCTTCATTTTAAAAAAGTAATTTTTTCAAAGATATTGTAACATAAATTATTTTTACTTACATCTGATAAATAACATATTATGTAAGCACAAATATGATACATCTTTTATCTTTTCATTCAATAAAAAAATCAACTAATCTTATTCGTCTAACAAATATGGTTTATATTTTTTTTACTCATGGCGCTGACATCTTTGCCTTAAAATCGCATACAAAAGCTCGACGATGTATATGAGTGTAAATCATAGATATAGATATATATATAACATATAGATAGAGGATCCTATGTATTGTTGGTCTGAAATTGGTCTTAATTTGAAGTTGAATTTGTGATATATTTGAGATATATACTAGCGCCACCAAATAACTGAGTAGAACATATAACATATGCGTTGAATGGTTTTATTTAGTTCCCAGACACTCACACTGAGGCGCTGTTTTACGCCATATAGATCCTCTATCTATATGCTATATATCTATGGTGTAAACATAGCTTTAAAAAAATTATATACTTTATGTACAATAACTTAAAAAACATTCTTTATATATATTGTCAAATTGTTTATTTTCAGTTGGGTTTGAATGTTTAAAAAAATTATATTTTGGAAAATAAATGAGACTGACTAAGCAAAATTATCTACATATTCTTTTTATTATTGAATTATTTTTTTTATTGTACCTTTTCTTTATGCGGAGAATTTTCCAATCTTTGAATCCCTTGATTACCTACGTAATATTCTTTAGACGTCCATATACATGTACAATATATATATATATATATATATATACCGCAGTCCAATTGAAAAATAAATAAATAAAACGTATTTCAGAGTGATATCTTTATTTATAGTGCAGTTAATTAGCCATTGGAATAGTTAGGAAACAGCACTAATGCTAATCAAACTTTTTTTAACATGTTTAAAGGACTCGAAGGAACATTCAACCAACTGAACCTAGTCATAGAGGAATATGGGGCTCCAGCGGAGGCCATGAGTAGCACAAAATTTTTTTGAAATGGTTATTTTGGGTTTAAATTGTCATCTTGTATGTGTTTTTGGTCGCTGACAACGAATCCGATGTCAGATTACATGGATTCTGTCACGTCTTCCGAAAATCGTGCCATTTTTGCCAGTAGCTAAAAATTATATATTTGTTAAACATAGTCTCTGGAAACTGTTAATATTTGATATAATTGTGTAAATGTTAAATTTAGTATTTACAACGTCATTATTTAATATTTTTTTAGCCTGCGTGCCTTTTTGTGCCAAGTGAAATTTTTGGCCAAAAATGAAACGATTTTCGGACGGCGTGACAGAATCCGTGTAATCTGATATCGGATTCATATTCAATCTATAAATATATAGGAGACTTTCTATAGATATAGATAGTCACTCATCACGATATCTCTGGAACTATCATCAAGACCTAGAGACTTGAAATTTGGCAGGAATATTCCTTTTGCCAAGTAGAGGTCAGCTAAGAACGGATTTTTCGAAATTCCACCCACAAGGCGGGTTGCGGGGGTGTTCATGAATAAAAAATTCATATTTTTCAATTATGGCTTTTAATAGTTCAAAACTTGGTCAGAATGTTTTAAATTACATTTAGAAATTTTTTTAACCTTCGGAGGGTAGAAAGGTGTAGCGAGAAAGTGGGAAGGAAATATCGAATATTTACAAATATACCTAAGTGGGGTATCAAATAAAAGAGCATGACGTGTACATTACAAAACTGTTATCCAACGCAAGGAAATGTGGAGGGAGGGGTGCAAGTGGGGATGTTGCCCAGCAAAGCGGGTAGTTCCCAGCTAGTATTGTATAGATGCATTAGTTAGACTGAAATAGAAAAACCTGTTATCGACTGAAATAGAAAAACCTGTTCATTAAATGAGGTATAAATCGTAAAAGGTAAGTTTTACAAAAAAGTTTATGGCAACAAAAGATCCAAAATTTTATTCTCTACAATAATGGTTCCAATAACTTCTGCACTATAGTCCATAGTTTCCTTAATATCGGTCAAAAACATTTTTTGAAGATGGCACTTGAAGATTCGTCGGAATCTGCCAGTGTTTTGTGATTTATTATACTCAGTAAGTGAATGAAAGCTAAAAAAAGACTGGTGTTTCGTAATTTTTTTGAATTATTGTGTGCTCTACAAAACTCTTAAACAGTGACGAACAATGAATATCAGGGAAGCAGAGCCGCCTGAGTTTTTCCTATTCTGCGTATTGTTACTGATATAAGAAACGTAACCCAACGAGCACGTGCAATGTGAGGCGTTTAAAGGTACAGTTTGCGCACAAAAGTTACATCAGAAAACCAGGTTCTGGTCGAAAAACTTAAAATTCAGCTTGTAAATATTCATGGACTACCTTATGAAATCGACAAACTTCATCAATATCAATATAAGTAAATGGCCTATAGGGAAATGATTAGACGGAACGTGGGATCAAGTCTTTTAAAGAAGCAACAGGTCCGAAGTTGAGTGCAGCTCATAAAGTAGTAAGATTAAATTTGTACCATACAGACAACCGAAATAAAGTGTGGTATCGAGATGGAGAGAGTTGAAATGTAGTTTAAAATAGGAGAAACAGTGAGTTTTAGGGGTGGCTCGATAATGCTTTGGACTGGGATAGGAATGGGGGAGGACAATACAATGTATTAATTTGTCACAAAATAAAAATAAAATCATGTGAGTAAAAATTTTATTGGGCTAAATTTGCATAATTTTTATATTTTACGTATTTATTCTCTATTTATTCGCTTACCAAATTGGTAGATTTTTTATTTATTTATTTGAAAACATCCTAAAAACCTTAAAAATAAGTTGCAAACTCAGAACTTACAAAGCAACAGACTAATTTTAAAATTTTTGGGTTGCCTAAATTTGTTGCGCCGCAGTGTAGACAAGACTTGCGGCTCGCAAAGCAACTTTTATAATAGCAGAACAAATAAATTTGAACTACACAAGAACTATACAAGTCAGAAACAGAACGGCACGTTGAAAAAAAATTCTGCTATAAAACGATGTTACTCTGAGTGATGTAGTTGGGATCCCCTTGTATGCATAAACTTTTTTTTTATTTCCATATTTTCCATTCTTTTCCGTTTTTTTTTTTTTTTTTTTTTTTTTTTTTTAAACTGCATTTTAGCGAAATATTTCTGAAAAAAGTTGTTAAGTTAAACCGATCTGTATATTTTGATTATTCCCAATATTTCCCATTTTCAGAAAATAAAATATCGGATCGGTAAATTTTTCGAGTTTTACGTAGTTAAGGTAACGGTGCACACTCAAATTATCATACTTTAATGAAACGCTGAGAAAATTTTTTTAACTTTATTATATTATAAACTAGCTGTGAACTACCCGCTTTGCTTGGCAACATCCCAACTTGCACCCCTTTCTCCACATTTCCTTGCGTGGGATAACAGTTTTGTAATGTACACGTCATGCTCTTTTATTTGATACCCCACTTAGGTATATTTGTAAATATTCGATAATTCCTTCCCACTTTCTCGCTACACCTTTCTACCCTCCGAAGGTTAAAAGTAGATAAAAACAATAGATCTTTGAAGCTGGTTGTATATCGTGTCAATATTTGAGCTTAATCGATGCACAGCTTTTTTAGTTTTTAAAGCATATCCCTTTCAACCCCTTACTCTACTATAATATGGATGTATTATACATAAAAACCTTCCTCTTGAATCACTCTATCTATTGTTTGAACCGCATCAAAATCCGTTGCGTAGTTTCAAAGATTTAAGCATACAAAGGGAAATAGGGACATAGGGACAGAGAAAGCGACTTTGTTTTACACTATGTATTGATATAATAAAGTATTGCGATCGAAAAAAAAATCGATATCGGTGTTTCAACGGAAATACACGTTTTGAAGGTCCCTGATTCCAAAAAAGTGGTTTTTAAAAAATATTGCGTCCGTCGGTATGTCGGTATGTCTGTTACCAAGCTGGAGACTTCAATTTTCAACCGATTTTTCTCAAACTCGGTACATAGGTTCAGTTTGGTCATAATTCCAGACGATTTTTGCCTTAGGCCTTTTTTCAATGGTACTTTCTTCTAGCCCGAAACAGGATTTTTGGGGTTTTCTCAAAAACGGCTTTAACGATTTCGATTAAACTGGGCACAAGGCTAGACCTTAAGGTGTTCCTAGGATTGGTATAAGTCACATATCCGGGAAAATTCGAGAAGGCCCACATCCATGGGAAAAACTTTTTTTTTTGGGTTTCCTCAAAAACGACTCAAACGATTTAACGATTTCGATTAAACTAGGCACAAGGCTAGACCCTAGGTTTGATACTGTTTACGTTCAAGTGCAAGTGCACTAAAACCTCAAAAATCGCAAAAATCACATGATAAAATCGTATAATTATTCAAATTGTTCACATAATCAAATAAAACAAATAAAGAAATAAATAAAACTTAATTAAGCCAAATTAGTGAAGTTATGAAACTATATCAATTTTATAATATAATAAAGTCTTGTCCGATGTTTCGGACCGTTTCTTAGTATTTTATTTAAACATAACTTATCAAATGAGTCAGAGGAAGGAGGAGATGAGTAAATTGGGATTCTAACTTCGGAATCGTGATCATAGACCCCAAAAACCACCGAGTATCCT
Source organism: Chrysoperla carnea (assembly GCF_905475395.1). Classification (NCBI taxonomy): domain Eukaryota; kingdom Metazoa; phylum Arthropoda; class Insecta; order Neuroptera; family Chrysopidae; genus Chrysoperla; species Chrysoperla carnea. The sequence continues at coordinate 74,590,286 of NC_058341.1, forward strand.
TTTTTAGCATATTGCTGCGTTGGGCTAGGAAGGGGGAATTATATCCTCATTCTAACTTCAGAATCGTGAATACGTTTCTGGCCGGTTTTGTAAAATATGTTTTAAAATTTTCAAAAATCTTCTTAGAAATGGATTCTAATAATTTTCCTATTTGGCCCATAGCAATGGCTGAACTTTCTAGCGGCACAAAGTTAGATGTAGATTTTGATATATGGATCTTCTTGAACATTTAAAAAAAAGAAAAAAATAGCCCAATAGGTTGAGGTACAAAAAAATGCATCATTTTACACTTTTTTTTTCGTCTTAAATGATTCGTCTACAAGCGTCTTGTGAAATCTTAACATTGATTTTTAATATCAATGTTTTAAGAAAACCCAAATCTCTATTGTATAATACATTTTGTATGGAGGTTAAAAATTATACGCTTCTATATTGTTACAGTTTTGGGAAAAATAAAAAAATATGTAAGTTGTTTAGATTTATATCGCTACTAGCTAGGGTTTTTTAATAAAAAATCAAATCAAATTGGTTTCATTCAAATAATTCATTTTGATATAAATGAATAGGGTGGTAGGATACATTTTAATACTAATATGTATGTAGTAATAAACTGGGCAATAACTTTTAAAATGCAAAAAGAAAGAAGATATTACACTTTATTTGCATTTGTTATTAACATCTAGTTATTAGGTATTTCTTTTACATGCTATACTTATTATACGTTAAACATGAAATATGAGTGTTTATTTAGGATTGAAATTATTATTAATATGTAATAGTTACTATATTTATTTATTATTTTATTCTATTCAGAGATAGTCCGTTGCTTGATAAATATATTATATGTAGTTATTGGTGGTCTAAATCAGGGATATAATAGTAATAAACACTATGGGAGAATGTTGGGTCTACGATCAAAAATTACTTTTATATGGTTTTAAGGGCATTTTTATACCCTGTTATATATGAAATATATATGAAAGTTTACTAAGTTTAGTCCCAAGTTTGTAACGATTAAAAATATTGATGCTATTAACAAAATTTTAGTACCTATAGGTGTTCATAAAATCACTAAGTTCGTTAATTTTCGTTTGTCCGCCCGCCTGTCTATCTGTCCATGAACACGATAACTCAAAAAAGAATCAAGCTGAAATTTTAAAAGTGTTCTCAAGACGTAAAAAGTGAGTTTGAATATGTAATAGGGGCCATCCATAAATTTACAATTTTAAAATTTTTAACCTCACCACCTTCCCCATCACAGATAGTAGTCATTTTTGGAGTCCCCTTCCTTGGTGTGACGTCACATATTTTATAATTTAATAAAAATAATTAAAATAAAACAGAAGTTAAAAATTTAATAAAAATAAAAATCTTGGTTTTACCGTTGGGTCAGATTTTTTTTTGATTTTACATATAAATTTTTGAATTTTTTATATTTTGAATTTTAACATGTGACGTCACAAAGTTTTTGAACCCCCTACCCCTTGTCCCGCAACATCACATTTCGTTGACCCACTCTTAACGTGTGACGTAATAAATGGATGGTCCCGAATGAGTAATATAGGTCAATTGGATCTTGGGCCCGTACTACCCATCTTGTAAACCGTTAGAGATAGAACATAAGTTTAAATGTAAAAAATGTTCCTTTAAAATAAACAACTTTTGTTTGAAACATTTTTTTATAACCGTCACTGTTTACCCGTGAGGGCACAGATTAGGTGTCCATTTTTTCCAAAACTATAAAAGATAGAGAATTGAAAATTTGCAGGTACCTTCAACTAGTGGTATTATGAAAGATTTTCGAAAAACGAATAAAAGTTCTAGAAAATACTTTCGAAAACTTTGAGAATTTTCGAAAAACAAAAGAAATGGCCGTCGAAAGATCGCCATAATTGTGTTGATCTTTTAAACTCTTCTAACGCAAGCACTGACATTCAACACAGTCTGTTCTTATAGCACCATTATTTATACATACTTTGTATTTTTTAAAGAGTTTAAATTTGAACAGTTACCTATCAACAAAAACAAAGTATAAATTTTTAAATTTGCGTGTTCCATGCTGCATGACCATAATGTATCATACCTTGGTGAACCATATATCATCTCCATCTATTATACTTAGTACTTTGCTAGTAATCCAACAAGAAAAGGATCTTTCAATAAGAATTATTAAAATGAGAATAGAAAAAACAGCTCAACGTATTAAAGTAAATTATTGAAGATTTGTTGTTAACAAAATAACAGGATATTTCAATTTCTGTGATGATAAAGTTGAACTACTTTTACTATTTCTTTGAATTTTATTTGACCTATAATAAAGGATAAAACAATTGTAACAGTAACTCTGTTTATTAATCACTGATACACTGATATAGGACATTGTTTTGACCCAAGTAATCCGATTGCTCGTCTTTTCAAACTTACCTGCACAACATTCGATTTAGGTAGATTGTAATTTAAATCATTTAGTTGCTTTCTCATAGATAGCAAGCACTATATTTCAGAAATTGAAGGGTGTTTCAAGGTACATTGCCATCAAGGTACAAAACTTTATCCTATAAACTTTTGTAAATTTAAACAACGTTGTAACTATATTTGATTATTCGAAATTCTCTAATAAATTACAAGATCATATCTTTTATTTATCTATATAGTATTAATATTGAAAATTTAATTCTTATAAAATATAAAACTTTTTTTTTTTATATTCAAAACTAGCTTTAGCAACAAATATAAGACTTATTAGCTATATTTCAGGCTACATTGTGTATATGACCCCAAGACAAAAGATCCAATGACTAAGGAACCGATGTGAGAAAAACATATCACAAATCGCATGTGAATCTTTAAATTATTAATTATTAATTAATGCGAAATTTTGTAAAAAAATGTATGCAGAATTTTGGGAAAAAAACAAACCAATAATTAACGCATAATTAATTTAACATTAATTTAACGTATCCACGGAATAGAGAGTGACGTAGATATTAACGAGGTTGAAAATGAAATACCTGATTTCATGGCATCGATTTGATTATACATATAGACGGTTATTTCATTATCGAATATTTATTTGTACAAATACATTATAATAATTAATAATTATAATCATAGATACATATTTATGTAGAAGTTTAGTTACTATCTCTACTATACTTCTTTTTTTAAATTCCGTTAAAAAAAGCCGCCTTATAACCCCCAAACATTGTAAAGATCGATATGAAAGACTCACTTGCACATAGAGACGAACTATCATTTTCCATTTAACTTGTGCGGGGGTATTTTAATGAAAGTACTTAAGGTTAAATTTAGAGTAACATTTTTATCCCGATATGATTTTCTGATTTTAACGTGGGTAATTGGTCCAAAAAAATATAGGAACTCATTTTGAGCGCGTTTCATACGAGTTGATGCGACCTTACATGCGTATAATAATGTATCTTAACTCGGAAAAAAACGCTACATGCACACACAGATTTTCCGAAGAGAAAAATGAAAAATGTATATTTTCAGTCAAAGCTTAAGATTTGAGGAGTATTTTGCCGTAGAATTTTTTGAATTAGATCAAAATTCACCGAGAAAAAAAAATATGGAAATTGGCCATTTTTAGCCCTTAGTTGACGGCATTTGTTGGAGGCATTTTCTAATATAAAAAACAACTTTTTATTAGTTAAAAAATTAATTTGTTTATAAAATTAATGGCCCACTTGCACAAATTTATGTTTTTTTTTTACCATTTGACTACTTTTGATCCAAGGTTTACGAAAAGTACAAACATGTTTAGTCGCATTTTCAGTGAATCATTACAGTTTTTGAAGGGATTTTCCGCTTGCCTAATTGACCAGGGTGAGACTTTATATAAACAGGCAATGTATCTCTGATACACTGACACTATAAAATCATAAGGGGTACTTGCTTTATATACAGAATGTTTGATTTACATCTAGGCATATAAATATCACGAGTGTGACAGACTACATGCGTTAAGCAATGCATCTAGGTGAGAGGTATTATATGTATGTGTTGAAGCTTCGATATGCGTTGAGATAGTTGTTATATAACACCTATAATACCTCTTACTTAGATGCATTGCTCAACGCATGTACTCTGTCATACTCGTGATATTTATATGCCTAGATGTAAATCGAACATTCTGTATACAAGATACACACAATGCAGATTGCGTGCATCAGTCTGTATTTTATGTATAAATATATACACACCTTTAATTTTTAACTGTCGGTTTTATTTCATTATTCTTTTAATTAAAAGATATATTCAGAAATTTCCTTATAATATTGTAAAATAATGAGTTTAGGCATGAAAAAACATATATTTTCGCTTGTTTAGGTGATGGACATGCCCATCGTATCCATATGGGTGGATCCGCCACTGGTAGACAGACCCCCAAATAAACGTGTTGTGTTACTTACCTGTTTAAAGTTCTAATGTAGTGTAACAATACATATTATGTACTTTTGTTATCATGTGTGTTTACAATACAATATTTCATAGTTATTTTATTAACAATAAAAATATTATATTTATTAAAGTGCAAACATTTCAAACAATGAATGCTGCACTTATTTATTTTATTATATAATAAAGGTAAAATCCATATTCTTTAGCTTTACATATTATGGCAATGTTCCAAGTTTTGTATATGAATTACATACACAAATGGGTTCATGATAAATTGACGGAAATGTTTAACTATTATGTATGGGACGGGCATATCTTGAGTTTTTTATTAGATTTGTTTTAAATACTTACCTAAACCATTAAAGTTTAGAATATTTTAAACAGGAAATTCACAATAATTCTGTTCACATAATTTTATTTACAAATTTTAATGTAACATTTATTATGTCGATGTACTCCTAATTGAAGCGTCAATGAACATTCACAATCTTGTATCCAAATTTTTACACGTTTCTTTCTTGTTCACGCACGCTTTAGCTCCAAGTGTACTCAACTGCGTAGGCATAATAGACATAAAGAGAAGGTGGTTATTGGGGATGTAGCCTCACAATTGCTTAAAAAAAATAAAAATTTGAAAAAATTTGTTCTTTTAATTCTATTATTGTGGGATCGCAGAAGTAAGGGAATGTTAACTCTTATCTTAAAAGAATGCTAGAAAAAAAATTAAATGAAAAAAATAAGATCGAATTCCCGGCATTTGAAATAAATAAATATAACGTTCATTGTTGTTTGTTATGCCAAATTTTTACAGCGTATTCATAGGTCAAATGGGTCTTGACCTACGGGTCCGTAGGTCTCATCTTGTAAACCGTTAGAGATAGAACAAAAGTTTAAATGTATGTTCCTTATCAAAAAATAAACAACTTTTGTTTGAAACATTTTTTCGTAAACATCACTGTTTACCTGTGAGGGCGCAAATTAGGCGTAAATTGTATTGTATGCATTATATAAATTGTATATGTATGTATTATATAAATTGTATATGTATGTGCAATGTGATAGAGTAATCAACACTATTTATGCATGGTATTTCAACAATTAACTCACTCAATTATTTGTTTTCACTTGTTTCTTATCAAAATTGCTATTTCCTATTCGCACCGTATGTGAGTTTTATTGGAGGCGTTTCCATGGTGACGATACACTACTTTAATCATAGAATTGTATGGATGCATATATAATTGTATGGATTGTCTCACAAAAAATAAATAATTATGATAATTTACATTTGAAAAATAAGATTTGTACAATTTGATTTCTTATTTTCACAATTTTTAATGCATTAAGTTTAATTAATTAGTGTTTTTCAATAATTTTAATTTGACATTTTCTATAACATTAACATGTAAAGAATTGCAAATTAGTCATAACAGCCTCCTTTATCGCCAAAATTTTTCACTGGAAGCGCTGGCATCGATTTTACTGTCCCTACCATGACTACGCACACCACGAATAGTTGTTTCTGCGAAATCTAGGCACTCTTCGAAAATATTTTCCAATAAATTAAATAAAATTGTTTTATTTCTCTATAAAGACCATTTTTGTTCAAATTGAATGAACAAACGCAGAAAAAGTTAGATTTTTGCAATCGATTACTGTCTAAACTATTGGCTTTACAATAAAATATTTCAAACAAAAAATGTTTTCCTAATTAAAAAGAACAATTTTCTAATTTAAAGCGTTCATCTAATATTAGTCAGTTGTGCATAGAGTAACGTTTTAAAAACTTGATGTGTGCCTTTAAAACTAACATTTTTCGTTTGAGGCATTTTCCTTAAATTTATTTATCGATTTTCAAGCATATGTCAACTTAAAAACGATATCCTGTATTTTGTGCGTGTTTGTTACTTTTTATTAATAATTTCACATAATAATAATCTAATTTTTGTTTATAAAGAAGGGGGGTGAGGGATGGTCTAAAATCATAAGTAGTTTGCTTAGGTAATACTTTTATGCTCCAAATGAAATAAAAAAAATCGGATAAAGTAGGTATTCTTGGATAGAGATCTAATTCTAATTCGTTTTTCTAATATAACGTCCTTTAAAATGCAGAAATGAAAATTTTGAGGGGAAGGGACTACATTTTCTTTATTGAATTGATTGAAATAGTTTATATTTTTCTCCAAATAGACTAGGAAACTACTTTTTACTATTAGAAGAAAATTTGAAGTTGAAAATGAAAATATAATAATAATTTTTTACTTTTCTTTTTTTTTTTTGAAAAATGTTATCACAAATTATAGATAACATAAAATCATTTAACTAACCCATAGTATATAAAATCACTGATAATTTAATTTTATTGGATTGTTCTACAGCTAAATTATTTTGAATTGCGTGACAAACTATTGCAAAAAACAAAATTCAAAACAAAAATCGATATTTAAACTAATAGTTATAAGTGTAGTACAATGGACACTCTGCTTTCTTAATTAAGTGTCGACCAAAGTCAACAGTGTCGGGCAGACCATTATCTTCCTATTTAATAAGACAAAAAGCAAATTATAAGGTAGGTATTTATATTTTGTTTACTAGAATTTGTATGCAAATTTAAACGTCAAGGCCTTTCGGTTATAATTGATGTTTATGTATGATTCAACGGTGTTAACTATAAAGGCAAATAGCTTGTCGAGTAATCATAATTAAAGAGAATTGAAAAAAAAAAAATACTCTCGCACCAGGACTCGAACCCGGACTGTTCACAAACAAACAAAGTTCGATGAGTTAAAAAATTTACACTCTATGTCTAGCGTATTTTTTCCATTCTCTTTAATAAAAAAATCAGATAATCATCAATTGTTATCTGGGGGAGAGGCGGTGTAGATTGAAAAATGTTGCCCTCGCGAAAGTCCGAAAAATAAACGGTAGCTTTATATTTATATACGAGGCTTAAGGAAAGAAAAGTTCAAAGACAGCAAAATATTTTTTTGGAAAATAAACAAATTTTGATTTGATTTAAATAAAGAATATGAAAAATTTACCTATTTAATTTTTATAATTAATTGACTGTAGTATGAAGTTACAAATATAATATTTTTGCGATTTGGCGCTTGTTTTAATTCTGCAATAAGCAAATAAAGAGCAGTATCTTCGAAGAATATGGAGGGTCTACATTCAAGGTCGAATACATTGTCTCTAAGGAACAAAATTTCTCTCTCGCTTCGAAGGAAATAATTTCTAGTAATAAAGAGCGCACTTTATTCAACAGTTTTTATTTGATCACAATGATATTTAGGATCTGATGCATCATTGTATAATAAATTGAATCTCGAAAAAAGCTGTTTATCAGTTTTCTTGCCTGTGTTCCCTAACATACTATCCGATTTCATTGTGTTTTATTATTATATCCTATATATGAAATATATCAGAGTATGTTAAGTTTAGCCTCAAGTTTGTAACTAGAGCTTAAAAATATATGCAACAAAATTTTGGTATAGATGTTCATAAAATCATATAATTAGATCTTTTCCAGTAGCCCGCCCCTCTGCCCGATCAAGAGCACGACAATTCAAAAATGATAAGAGTTATCGAGCTGAAAATTTTATAGCATGTTCTAATTATTTTTATTGATCAATTTAGTCATCTTTTATACCGTAACACATAGAATAAAATTAAAAAAAATGTCCATCAAAAAATAAAATAACTTTTGTTTGAAAGATTTTTTCAAAATAGCTTTGTTGTCCCGTGAGGGATGAAGCATGAAAAATAAAACCGTCAGCTTGTCCAGATTTCTTCATACTGGAATAGCAAAAATATTATATTCAAGATCATTAAATGCGAAATGTCATGTGAAAAATTATAATTTATATAATGAAAGAGAGAAAAAAACCAAATATTGAAAATATTAGTGATTGCCAGTTCTCCTTGCAAATTCTGTAAGAAATGAAAATATTCCTATTGATAAGACTATTAAAAAACAATTAAAGAGCAAGTTATGGAGTATAGAACTGAATTGAGGCTAATAGTCAAAAAGCATTATGAAATTTTAATCAAAGATTGGTGTAATCAACTAAAAGAAAAATACTCTGGCAAAGAAATTAGAATTTTACGAGTAACAGGAGAAATTATTAGAAGGGACATTAAATCAGAAATATATCGTACTAAATTTTATACAGATAGTGGCAAATTTTTGGAAAAATCTCACTGAATCAATCCCGAGCCAACTACTTTTTCTGGTGCAAATAATAATGGTCGATAAAACCTGAATTCTTATGATAAAAAATGTACTTCAATTGTACATGCTTGAAGAGGTGATCTTCATGTTGGATAAACTTCGCTTCATCGAAAATTTGGCTTTAGAAAAATTATGCAAATCTGTAATGAATTGGGTTTCTGTTTCCACAAAATTACCCAAAAATTATCACACTTTTTAAACCAAAAACTTTTTTACTTATTTTCATCGAAATAGATTCATGATCGTATTTTCGTCTTCATGTTCTGTTTTATAAATTTTATTGCAACCTGGCTAGTTAAAAATTATTTTTTCCTTACAGTCTATTGATTATGTAATGAGGAACTACGTGCACGGGTTTTTATTGCAGGTATCGTTCAATCACTTAATAAAGAAGAAAAAACCGTGGAGTGCTGTTAAATGAGGGTGTGAAAATTGATGATAGGAGTGAAAAAGCACCCTTTTTTGTTTTTTCCAAATATTTCGCGAACTTAGCAAAATTTAGGGAAATTTTATATAAAACTTCTTGTAGAGAATCAAATTTTGCATTGGTTGGTATTTTTCAAAAAAAGAAAAAAATTGTCATGCCCAAACAGTTGAAACACACAGGAAAAATATGACGAAATTTCGATTTTTTGCTTTTTCGCATTTATCTAGCTTTCTTTCGCATTTTATTATAAAGATTTTTGTTTTTATCAAACCTATTTTTAACCCTTGAACTAAAAAAAAGAGGTGTTATAAGTTTGACTGCTATGTGTATGTGTGTGTGTGTGTCTGTCTGTGACATCGTAGCGCCTAAACGGATTTTAATTTTTTTATGTTTCATTTGGAAGGTTATTTTTACGGAGAGTGTTTTTAGCTATGTTTCAAGTGCGAGCTTAGGGTTCCGTACCCGGAAAAACTAAAAAAATGGCTGATATATAATTTTAACATATAAATAATTTCGTTGGAAATGAATGGTCAAATAAACCTGGCTCAATTCATTTCGAAAGGTTAAATGGTAAAATATTTTTCCCAAAAAACGATAGCTCTCTAAGTATCCTTTTCATCTTATCTGATGTCCTTGTCCATCACTTTGATATTGATACAAGGAATAAATCGCATTTGTCGGGGGTTTTTTAAATTTTGTAAATTTCACGTGTATTTTTATTATTTAGGAATATATGACAATTTCAACAATTGGTTTAAAATTGATCGAGATATAGCCATTTCCAAATGTATGATTTCAAATATTACTATAGCAAAGAAAATATTATTTATGTCAAATGTTACTACAGAAAAAGCGAAAAAGCAAAAAACCACAAAAAATTTTGTCATTTTTTTCCTTTTTGTTTCAACAGGTTGGGGGTGCTTGTTCACTCCTATCTTCAACTTCCACCCTCTATATAATAGAATTCCGCGGTTTTTTTTCTTTAACAACCTACAGAATGATCTACTTCTATATGATATAATCAATAGCTTACTGTGCTTCCAACGCAATACGTAAATACAAGACCATGTATAATACAATTTAAGGTATAAATGAAAGAATATATTTTTGAGATGATAGGACTAATTTAATTAAGGGTTTATCGTTTTACGGCAAGGTTTGGCTGACTTATTTATGAATTTTTGATACTGTGATTGTATTTTTTTAAAACTAAATGTAAGTTTGTTCCGATAATTTTATTTGCTCTCAAATTATACCGCTCTCAAAGATGAAGAATTTCAAATAAATATCTTTGCAAACATAAACTTCCGTATAAAAACGTTATTCTCCAAATAGAAATCGAAAAAACCCATTAATTATATTATTAAAAGAAGGAAAGAAATCAAATTAGATACACACTTAAAACTCACAAGAACCACTTAAAAAAAATCTTCAAAAATTTATTTTATTCTCACATTGTCCTTACGATAGTTACGGTTAAGTTTTCCTTCAAGGTACTCCAGAATTACAACAAATAGGTGTGTGTATGTGACAATAAACATATAAGTACCTATATATGAATGAATTTTATAGAAATAATGCAAAAAAGGCCACTCACACATATTCTCAATTGCATTCTATATAAATTATAGATTTATTTACGTGTATAGAAAAAAAAAAGACAAATTGCAAAACCTAAAATTCGATACAGAACATTAACAACTTGTAAATGTGAAGAGTATAATATTAATATATTGTATTTGATAAGGAAGGATCTATACTCACTTGTATAGTGACAGTGACTGACTATAGTATCTATTTTATAGAGCTGCATAGTAGAGAGAATGAATGAGTGCTATGCCCTGCTAAAACTGACTATTCATTCAATTTTAATTTAACAATACGTTCTCAATGCGTTACAAATTAATAAGTTTCATAAATATATTTAACTGTTTGTATTTATTACCATTCATATCATCTACAATTTCAAATACTCTTCATGAGTCTGAAGATTTTTATCCTTCATACGTCAACTGACTAATAATAGAGGCGCTTGATAGAGTTGGATGTGTAAAATTCGAGGACCGCATTTTGTCAATTGATTCTTGTTCAGAAAAGCTTATAGATTAATATTCCGGATGTTGCCAGAATCCCTATTTGTCCAATTTTTGTATATTCCTCCTCCTTCCCAAAAACAGTTAAATGTCAATTTTTTTGAACCAAATAAAGCTACCAAAGGTTTTTTAGGTAATTTTACGCCAAAAAGGCTCTGTGATTTTTTCTCAAAGTTCACCTTTTTTGAGTTATTAACAGTTAAATGTTTGAAAAACTCCAGAAATGTTATTTTTAAAGCTGAATATTAATGCAAATAAATTAAATTTTTGAGCTTTCCAAACTATTAAATAATCATCTTTAAACTAACTCAAAAACGGTGAACTTTCAAAAAAAAAAACTTGCATAGTTTAATTAATGCACTATGTTATCAATTAAATCAACCTTCCATATAATTATAATTTTACAGTTTTTTTTACATTCGCGCTTAACCTACCCGTTTTGGTCTACCTTCTCTTACTCTTTAAAGCTCTGGCTAATTTTATGACTCCCTGCGGTCGCCATGTTACAACCGCTTATTAAATTAATTTTAAGTTGAGCATAAGATCTTTTTGAATTGAAACTTTCTTTTTTATAAATTGTTTGTCTTCTATTTCTTCATGCTTAATACCAATTTTAAAGCAATTGCTATTTTCGTTAAAATGTATATAATCGACAAAATAGAGAAAAATGGATTTTCATCCTTCCAATCATAAGAATTAGGTAGGAACTTAAGAATTAGTTGTCCTTGTCAGCACAAGTAGTTAGTCTATGATTCTTAAATAAGAATCCATAACCTGAATTGGGCCGTTACGACTTGCTTGTCAATTTTTTTTATATTATACTCCTTTGAATTTTGCTTAGAGAGGCCCAGTTAGCCCAGATTCAATATCTTGTATATCAGCATTTCTAACTTCATTTGAGGCCCATGATTAAAATTTTTTTTAAAGTTGTATTTGGCAGCCAGGCTTTGTATTTGGCAGTTATTTCTGTACCGCTGGAAATTTGAGAAGTTGTTCTAACGTTGCATCGTTGTAAATTTTTCTTTTATGAAAATTTGCATATTTGGACTTCTCTTTCAGGAGGAAATTAACAATTGGAAAATTTTTAAATGCATGGTAGGTTTCAAATTATATTTTAATAGAAATCGCAAACACCATTTTGTTCGATACCCAACAAAGGGACATTCAGTATGTGTTGCCTGGAACCTTAAAAATTATAATTTTTAGATGTTGGAAAATGTACATTACGTTGTTTCGAGTGCCAGACAAAATAATTTTTATAAAATTATGTTTCTATTTGTACATATTTGTTTCCTAATTAAAAATTTTACACCCATTTTACCTTTGAGAATAAAAAAGACCTTTGTCTTCTTTTGCACCAATGTTTATGGTTTGATCAACTTCCCTGTGAGTTAAAATTCATATGAATGAGATTTACCCGAATGTTTAAAGGATATCAAATTAAAATGAAGCATAAAATACATATACTTTTAATGAAATAAAATTTCTATAACAACCCCGTAACATCCCAATAAATTTTTGCAAAAACTGAAAACCACATACTCAAGTCAATAAAAAAACTTATATAAACTATGAATCAGGGTGGGCCTTTTTATACACATAAATATCTAACCAAAATACATACGTTTTTAACAATAGATAAAATATTATACAAGAAGAATATTATTGTCAGTTTTTAAAAGGACCTACTCTAACTATTATCACAAATAAAAATACTATTTTTATGTAATTCATTAGACAGACAAATTTTTTGTATGTAAATAATTTTCTACTAATTTCACGAATGAATAACTTTTCGATGCATCTTTTATGTTAGGTACTGACCAGGTGTGAGGTAAGTAAAGACAACTATTATTATACAATAAATTCTAGCTTCAATAATTATATAATTATTAATTTACTAGCATTTTGCATGCAAAGGAAAAAGACTAGCATGTCCCGTATTTTGACATGGGACAAGTAAAAACATTAAGAAACATAGTTTTAAGTATATCTACCCGATTTTGAGAATCAATTCGTAAAATTTTGAGAATTTGAAGACTAATTTTTTTTAAATAGGTTTCTTTCGTTGTGAAAATACAGAAAGGGAGTTTTCCGGTTCCGGAATGATCCGCACGACCTTCAGCACGCGGTTTTGAGACAATTAATCACTACATTGTTTTCTTTGGTAACGTTTTCTTGAATATCTCTACTTCCATTGATCGGATTGAGACGAATAAAAAAAAAATTGTTTGCTAAAAAATTTTGTATCGATCATGGTTGCTATCGAACCCTGCATATAGCAAAATAACCTCAAAATCACAAGAAAATCGCAGTTACTTTTAACTCATCTTTTTCTGGTAAATTTTCACAAATGTACGAATTAAGTTGAAATTCTGGAAACATATGTAACTTATAATCATAAAAAGGGTGGTAATTTTTTTAAATTGCAGGGTTTTTTTATTAACTCAAATTTTTTTATAGTGCTAACGGTTTTTTCCCAAAACCTGATTATGAGCTGAAACATTACAAAACAAAAAAGCAAAAAACGCGAAAAAATCCAAATTTGCATCATTTTGAGACACAACAATTGAAAATTTCCAATTTCTTTTAGATTTCAATTGCTGCATCTTGTAATGATGCAAATCTGGATTTGTTTCTAGTTTTTTGCATTTTTGTTTTGTGATGTTTCGGCTTGATAATCGGATCTGGAAAAAAAAGAAACCGTTGACACTATCCGCAAGTATATAAAAAACTTCTAATTAAAAAAAGAAAGGTAGAGTCAGTCATGGGGACTGTCGAAGGAAGTGAAAACTTTGAACGTTTTAACACCTGTTGCTTTTTTCTTTGGATATTTAAGATAAGGGAATGATGATGATTTTCACTACACTGATGATTTTCAAGCCACAGACGGTCTGAAAATAAACATGATTGAAATTTCCATGAAAATAAACACAAAAGTAAAGTTTAAAAACAGTTTGCAAAGCAACAGCCAGGCAAGTGGAGACCATAGGTCTGAGTGGAGAGCCAAACATACAAAAACAAATTATTTTTGCAACGGCCAGGTAGGTGGCTGATGTTTTATCAGAGTGGTAAAAGTAATGTTAGAAATAGTTTGAAAAAACATCAACCAGCCAACAGGGGACAGAGGAATTGAGAATTTTTTTTTTTTTTTAACTTTGGCTCTCTTCTTAGACCGTCTGTCCCCGTTTAACTGTTCGATGTTTTGGCAAACAATTTTTAACATTACTTTTAACACTCTGACAAAATATCAGCCACGTAGTTGTCCGTTGCAAAAAAATCCTTTTTTGGCAAGTTTGGCGCGTTTGGCTCTCCACTCAGACCTACGTTTCCATGTGCCTCGCTGATGTTCCGGCATTTGTTACAGGAGCTTTGACTCTTTATTTCTCTCTTTTGCTATAAAACACTATTATTGACAATAAATGACTCGGGACTGCTTGGAGTCAAACTAAGCACAATAAATCAGTCGTTTCAAACTTACAGCAAAGCTACCTCCTGTGTTATATCTTCGAAGAAATGCTGTCAACGCCATGTTTTTGAAAATATATTTTAAAAATTTCTACTATACATCGAATACAGGTGTTTGTAGCTACTCTGTAGTTTTAATTGAACTTATATCAAAATAAAAAAGTCAATACGGGGAAAGCCTTACAACAGGAAATTTGATTCTCATTTTTTAATTCTTGTTTTATGTTTTTTATTATGTTTTTAAATGTAAGAACCCGAATTATGGTTTCTAAAGCTTTTGCAAGGTTAATAAGAAACGTGCATATAAATAAGTCATCATTTAAGGATGCTCGAGAACCAAGGCAATTTTAAAATAAAATGTTGATTTTTTTTATATGAAGTTGGACTAAGTCTAAATCAAGTCTGAAAGTTTTAGGAGGAGGTTTCCCGATTATTTAAATAAATAAATGACTTCAAAAGTAAGCATATTTAACGCCTACTTGGTAAAACGGTAGATGGTAAAATGGTAGATGGATGATATGTTTTCATAGATTTCTCCAAAACTAATCGGTGGAAATAAAAAAAAAATTTTTTAATTAAAGTTAATACTTTGAAAACAAAAAGAAATTCGTTGTGCCCAACTAATTAAGGATGTATGAGCACGGTTGTGGAGACACAAATTTAAAAAAATAAATATTTTCAATTTTGATGTTGAATTATGTTATAACTTGACAATACGAAAAGTAAGAATAAAAATTTTCGATATCTGGAAAAATTATCAAAATATCCAAGGCAGATATCAAAACATTTTATTCTTATATTTCGTCAACATTCGTGAATTTATAACAAAAACTATCAAAGTTGAAAATATGGTACAAATGATTTAAACCCTAAATCTAAAATTGCCTTTGTGTTCGTACTAAAGCCATGACCAAGGAATTATCTCTGTATACACTTGAGTTTTGTTTTTGTACTTTACTATCGATTGTTGATTACTTTATATTGTGGCTAATTCCAGATATTTACGTTATAACGCCAGCCAGTTGGGAAGCGAGGGGAGAGGGCAAAGGGGTGTATCATGGGCCCGGGCGCTACTCACATAGGGCGCCAAATGGTTCGTAAAACAAAAAATTGCTTGAAAAGTTTTATTATAATTGATTTCTGGAAAATATATTTTAAATTTATTGCTAGTTTAATAAAATAAATGTTAATTCGTAAATAAAAAGGAACACTTATCAAACTGTACAAATCAAACTGTAATAATATATAAATAATAGAAATGGCACGTCTTTTTTACTGGCAGGGCACTTACTTATGGCATCTACGTTGTGTGAGCTAGCTGAAATTTGAGACAAGCTCTGTGAAGAGGCAATAGAAAAAGCGAAGTCTCTTTGTGAAAAATGAGATATTGATACAACAATACGTGTAAGAAGATGCCGCAAAATGCCTGGAGAATTATCTAGAGATAAATAATATATATCTTTTCAACTAATAATCCAAGCTAAATACATCTGATATTAATAATTTTTGGAAAAAATTAGTTGCAGGATCGGACCCATTTTTTTGTGTAGGACTAAATGTGTATAACTGAGGAAAAATATTTAAAACAGTTGAATTTAGCCGGAAAGGGGTGCGCCGGGGGTGGGAATAGGGAGCAAGTGGTTTTTAGCGATTTGTGGCTAAAGTATTAATTATACAGAAAAAAGTTAAATAGGAAAGTTCTTGGCAATAAAAAAATACATAACTTTTGTGCTTACCATTTTTTCACATAACCTCAAATTTAACGAGTAAAATGTAAAAAACTAATTTTTTTGTTTTTAGCGTTTCTTTTTTAGAAAAAAAAATCGGAAAAACTGGATATGTTGAGGAAACGTTCTGTGTTTTATTACCAACAAATTGTTTTTTGATTTTTAAAAAAAAATTAAATAGTTTTTGAGATATTCAATTTTTTGGCAAAAACCACCCCTTTTTTCAGCTGGATGAACAATCTATTTTTTTTCATCGTACAGTGTTGACCATGGTCTCATTTTCTTTGTTAGGATGTATATTTTCATTTAAAAAAGTAAAAACATATCATTGCAATGAAAAAACATTGTTGAAATCGCCCAAAACTAAAAATTCAATTTTTTCATTTACACATTTTTTCAATGTCTATGATAATTTTACAATTAAAAATTAAAAACGTTATAATTAATATTTTTGCTATCTTACATTTTATATATAAATATTAAAAAAATTTTCATTATCATTGCTGGGAATATTAGCTTTTTAAAAATAATTGAAAGAAAAAAAGTAAAAATTTTAGAATTTGGAACAGTTTTATATTTTTAATATTATACAAACTTAACAAACTCCTCAAATTATTTTCTCGCCGTTAATTTTCTTCGTTTTTCTTCGGGTTCTTCTTCTTATTCTTTCTCTTCCTGGTCGATTATTGACGCAGGTTCAATAGCAATTCCTTTTTCTTCATCTCGAGGGACTAAGTTTAGTCCCAAGTTTGTAACGCTTAAAAATATTGATGCTACCCACAAAATTTTGGTATAGGTGTTCATAGAATGACCTAATTAGTCCATTAGTCCAGCGATTTCAACAATGTTTTTTCATTGCAATGATATGTTTTTATTTTTTTAAATGAAAATATACATCCTAACAAAGAAAATGAGACCATGGTCAACACTGTACGATGAAAAAAAATAGATTGTTCATCCAGCTGAAAAAAGGGGTGGTTTTTGCCAAAAAATTGAATATCTCAAAAACTATTTAATTTTTTTTTAAAAATCAAAAAACAATTTGTTGGTAATAAAACACAGAACGTTTCCTCAACATATCCAGTTTTTCCGATTTTTTTTTCTAAAAAAGAAACGCTAAAAACAAAAAAATTAGTTTTTTACATTTTACTCGTTAAATTTGAGGTTATGTGAAAAAATGGTAAGCACAAAAGTTATGTATTTTTTTATTGCCAAGAACTTTCCTATTTTAACTTTTTTCTGTATAATTAATACTTTAGCCACAAATCGCTAAAAACCACTTGCTCCCTATTCCCACCCCCGGCGCACCCCTTTCCGGCTAAATTCAGCTGTTTTAAATATTTTTCCTCAGTTATACACATTTAGTCCTACACAAAAAAATGGGTCCGATCCTGCAACTAATTTTTTCCTTAAAAAAATGCAATTCAGTTGATCTATAATTCTAGATGATAAAATACATTTCAAAATCTAGTCTTGTTTTCTCAACTACATTTTTTATCTCAAATTTAAAGCCTAACTTGAGCCATCGACTTTATTTATTAATTAATTTGCGAGTATATTTTAAATATAATATTATATGATTTTCGAATGCGAGGGGGGAGGCGCCAAAAATGTACTGTGCTCCGGCAGCTAAAGAAACTCACTACGCCACTGACGACAGCACTTCATAAATAAATTTTTGTGAAGCCAATGTTATTAATCTCCCCAAAAAATACTAAAATTTTTTTTCCAAATTTCTAAAAATTAATAAATAAATTATAATGATTTAAACAATACTTATTACATTAAAATGGTTAATATTTCCAAATATAATACAAACATCATATTAAAGCAAGCAGATGTTTTACACGCAGACAGCAAAGAGATTAATATAAGGAATGTAACAAACAGTGAAACGTGTGCGAAGCAGTTGAATATAATCAAACCAATACCATAATATATCCATTTGAATGCACATTTAAAGCATTCATATAAAACGACAAAAAATCGAAAAAAAAAATAATTCTATGAATACAATACCAAAATAATAATAGACAGATTTATAAAATATAATAATGTATAGTTTATGTTGTTCATTTTTGGGGAAAAAAAGTGTAATTTGACAAAAAAAATAAAAATCTATATTTATATATTTTATATTATTAAATTTTAATCCCAATGAATTGATTTAATGATTCAAAAATAATTATTTAATAATATATGTATTGAACAATAATAATAATATGAAAAACATTCAATGACATTAATCTATTTGATTTGAGAGAACAAATTTTTAACGATTGGGCTAACCTGTTGAAATATTAACAGTACAAAAATAGTATTCGTAGTGTGTATTGTGCAGAAATATCCAGGGTTCGAGGATATATATCAATGGATATATATCATGATATATATCCGATATATATCACGTGAATTTTTATGGTATATATCAATACAAAAATGATTTAAAAAAATTTAATATTATTTAGTAATTTTGGCGTTTGTTACCGTATTTCTACTTCCCAAATTTTGATGGCATTGGAGTAGAGTTAAAACCTACTAATACTAAGCTCAAATCGTCCCGTGTCAGAAAAAGTTCGTTACTAAAGAGTAAGTTTAAGTAAGATTCAGAATCG
This sequence comes from Chrysoperla carnea, assembly GCF_905475395.1. Lineage (NCBI taxonomy): Eukaryota > Metazoa > Arthropoda > Insecta > Neuroptera > Chrysopidae > Chrysoperla > Chrysoperla carnea. Next base: position 74,609,272 of record NC_058341.1, read on the forward strand.
GAAGATGATCTAGCTTTATCTTCCTTGCAGTCAAACCAAGCACAATTATGAAACGACATTTTTTTATTTGATAATTAACAGTTTATTACGAATGAGAATGACTGATGACTGATTTGATAATTAAAAGACTGATTATACTCTAGAGTTATTATTTGTAATGTTTATTGTTTTGTTGTCTAAGTGTAGGTATGACCATTGACTGATAGCAATTTATAAAATTGTTTTTTGTTTTAAAATTGATTTTTATTTATAAAAATTTTGTTATTTTTAATTGATTTTGTCTGATCTAGAAGAATATTTTATGTTTTAGTTTCATTTGTCTGATTTGAAGCGCCTAAGTAAATAAAACCTTTAAAACATTTTAGTTTTTTTTAAATATCAAAATTTTGATATATATCGGATATATATCAAAATATCCGATATTTTGATATTTATAATAAATATCGGATATTTTCGAACCCTGGCAAATATCACAAAAAGTAGCAAATTATTCAACTTCAGACATAAGGATAGCTCATATTTATTTAGTTCGAATTTATTAACTACTAGAGCGATACCCACCCGCTTCGCTGGGTTTAAAAGTAACGATTGATAAAGATTGCTCTCGCTTATCCCCTTTTTATAACACTCGAAATAATGGTAAGGATTGTTTTACACAGGTAAAATATATGTATGGTTTTCTATTTTTTTAAATGTATATTAGTCTCAATTATTCATTGAGTATATATCAGAAAAGATGACCGTGAAATATTTTATATTGACTATTTTTAGAGAAATCTGTAATTTATGGTAATGTCAAATGACTACTTTTACAGAAATCTGTAATTTATGGTAATGTCAAATGACTACTTTTGCAGAAATCTGTAATTTATAGTAATGTCAAATTAAAATAATTTTTAATTTTTTTTATTAATATATCTTTATAAATTATATCTCAAGTATGAGCTATATTGCTGTACAGTTTCATTAAAAACCATTCGCTAGTTTTAGCGTGAAAGCGTAACAAACAAACAAACAAACAAACAAACAATCAAACAAACAAACAATCAAACAAACAAACAAATAAACAAACAAACAAACAAACATGCTTACTTTCGCTTTTATAATATATAGAGATAGATAAATTTTATTATATAGGATATCACAAAAGTAACGGAAAGGTCCAAGAACTTTCTAGAGAAAGATTTTTTTTCACACAAAAATTCGTTAAAAAGCGATCGAGTTAAAAAAGGCCTCATTCAGATCGGTTCACCCGTTCACACAGACACACACACACAAAGCGATCAAACTTATGACAGCCCTTTTTTGATTTGAGGGTTAATACTAAATACTGCATTTTCCTCCAACATAAGTCGATGTGTGTTTTCACGTTTGATGATTGGATGATTTTCCATTTTGTTTCCGAAATATGCTGGTAGAAACTAACTACTAAAAAAAATTAGATTGTATCTACCTGTGTGTTACATTTTAGGTAGTATCTCACATAGAATTTTTCATATTCATAAAAAATATTTCATTTCTTCGGGGATTTTGTTTTGGAAATTTAAATATATTGCACTTTTATAGCATTGGGAAGATCAATTCTATTTTATAACTACAATTTACTTAGCCACGGCTTTCACAGTTTTTCCGAATATAGTTATTATTTTTAAAATTACTTCTAGTAATAATAGTATAGTAAGCGAACCTTTTTCTTACGAAAAACTTGTTTGCTGGGTGTATTGACTTGCGGTTTTGCATTGGCTTCAGAAAATTATCTTAAAAAAATCTATATGGTTTAAAGCGAAACTTTTTAGTTTTAACCCCCGCTCCATTGGGGTGAAGGAAGTTCGAATTGTAAATTAAGTCAAAATGCTAAAGTAACCCAAAATTTAGGATATTTTTATAAGTAAATTCCTTCATGCACCCCTCTCGTTACATCTGGGGTCTGAAAGACTCAAATTTCAAAAAAACCATATTTCGCAAATTTAAAGACGTATAAGGGTGGTTTTTGGGGTCGCTGTTCTGGAATTTTCAGTCAAAATTTTTAATTGGTTACCCGCCTCCTCTTTAAGTCCACATAAGTAGACCACCTCAGTTATAACATTGTTTTGAAAATTTAAGCGTTTTTAAAGGAAGTTTTCATAAGGCGGTTTTTTATGTTGCAGTTCTCAGAATTAATGATAGAATTGATTCAATTTTCACCCCCCCCCCCCCAACTCCCTTATACTTCATTAAAAGTCTTAATTTGAGTGAAAATTGAAGCAATTTGCTCATAAATTCAAGGCAAGCAATTTTATAAACCCCCTTAAATGCTTTAAAAAGGCTTGAATTTAAAAAAAATGGTATTAATTATTTCGGGGGTCTAATTATGTGGGATAAAAGAGGGGGAGGATAAAAAATTAAACATTTTGACTGAAAATTCGAGATCATCGACCCCAAAAACTCCCTTATTCGTCATTAAAAGTCTTAATGCAAATAAATGATTGTTTTTCATTTTGAGAGCCTTTCAAACCTTTGTAAACCTTTAGAGATAGAACAAAACTTTAAATGTAAAAATGTTTCTTATAAAAAAATAAACAACTTTTATTTGAAATATTTTTTGTAAACATTTTATAGTATGTATTAATAACAATTTTATAGTATGTATTAATATGGGATTATCAGTTATGTATGTGTGACATGTATAGGTATTGATAGAGTAATTAACACTGTCTATATATGGTATTTCAACAATTAACTCAGTCTCTTGTTTGTTTTCACTTGTTTTAGAATAATTTTCTGAAACCAATTCAAAATTCGCAAAATGCACCCAGCAAACAATATCTTTGTGAAAATTAAAAAAATTCTAGGTTCTTTTATTGTACCATAATAGTTTCTAAAAGGTACTATATAAAAAATATTACTGAAAATTTTTAAACTTTTTAAATTTTCAGTAAAATGTTTATAATTAAAACTTACTATAATTAAAACTTACTGTTAATGTTGAATTGATCAGTTAAAAATGTGAATAAAATTATTTTAAGATTGTTTTTCAAATAATACAAAACGGAAATTATACTAAACGATACAGTGTCTCGCACATCGAATATTTAACTAAATTTAGTGTATAATGAATAAAAAAAATGCCAAAAAAGCTAGTTTGATAATTTGAGGGGATAAATTATTGAACTGTGTGATTTTGTTGGTTATATAAACAAAAATTGTTAATTTTTTTGAAAATAGGTTTTTTTTTTGTTGATGACCATAGTTTGGTTTTGTTCCTTTTGCGTGCATGAAATAAAAGAGCAATATAGTAAGCTTGCAAATGTTTTGGTCCTGCTACATTTACTCTGGACCCGATTTAGCTATTTTGCCACTTGGGAAAAAATAATATTTACCGCCCTTTACATAACATATACAGAATGTCTTAAAGTTGACATATGCTTGAAACTCAATAAATAAATTTAATCGAGGAAAATTCTTCAAACGAAAAATATTAGTTCAAAGTAACAAATCTTATACCGGCTTCGAATTCGATCTAAGTTTTGAGGTTCAATTAACACTCTGATTAGATATGAAACATCATTTATAAATACGCAAACATGTTTTGTTTGAAACATTTTTTTTAAAACCGAATAGTTTAGACAGTAATTGAAAGCAAAAATCTAGCTTTTTGTGCGTTTTGTTCATTCAATTTGAACTAAAATGGTCTTTGTAGAAAAACTTTTATTGGATTTATTTGAAAATTTTTTGAAAGATGAAAATTTCGAAGAAACAATTTTGATACAAAGAAACAATTTAGTATATGTGTGTAAATTTGTTTTTATGTTTTTGTCTCGTGATTATCCTAAAAATTATCCGATTAATTTGTGTGCCACACAGATGGCGGAGCTCTATGTCGAATGTATCCTATTAAATAATGGGTGCGATTTAAATGTACGTCGAAAAAGGTGAAAATCAAGTAAAAAAAGTGTGTTTTAACGCCAGATAATAAAAGGGAACAGTTCTTATATAATATGCACAGAAAAATATTATATTGAACATCTATGTATGAAAAAATGTAATAATGGTTATTTAATAGCATTAAAATTTAATTTACAGCTATATAACGTAAAATTATTATATGAACCACAACATTTTAATATTATAATAAGTTGGTAAAAATGTTTAGATTTGCAATTTACTCGCCAAATTAAATGTCAAATTAAAAAGTTTTTTTGGTTATAAATTAAAATTGATATTGATATATTTTATTAAATAAGTGTATATATTAAATAATGGCAATTATGAATTATTTTAAAAAACCCTAAAAAAAACTATTTATCTACGTTACTAATGCTAACTCGATACCGTTAAAAGTGTGATAAACATTAAATCATAGAGTGAACTCAATGCCAAGAAAAACCTACAGACCCGTTTTGGCTCGACCACAATAAATGCATGGCCAACCTGTTGATCACAGGGTGAATTCAATAACAGAGTGAATTCAAGGACCAAAAACCCGCAGACCTATACTAACTCGACCCCATTAAAGGCATGGCAAACCCGTAGATCACAGAGTGATTCAATCACAGGGCGAACGCAAAGGCTAAAAATTTAGTTATATGCTATATAATGTACAATGTTAAAAAAAAAAATAAAAAGATTTATCGTTTTTAATTCTATTTTGTACAAGCTTATGTTGTCGTTCTATAGTCAATTTATGCGTCTTTTTTTATCTATCTTGGAGTTAAATGACTAAATCTGGCGTGAAAATCACCTATTTACAAAAATTAATATCTGTCGTTAGTTAACATATTTTTATGTGTACTTATATATACCCCTTAAATAATTGCCAGTTAAATTGTGGCATAAGATAGAAGAGTTTTTTCTTTTTAACAAACAAAGTTGTACAAAATCAATTTATGTTAGTTCATGAAATCGTTTTTTCTGGTTATATTAGTCAAATTTATATTGATCAAGATGGTTAGATTTTAGGAGTCAATAAAAAATTAACTTTAATTTTCTTTAAAATTCAAATTTGTGCGCACAATCCGTTTTACTATTTCTATAATGCTATTAACAACAGAATTAAAAAAATTATAATAAAAATTAAATAAAATCAAAACAACAGTAGGTAAATCATAAAACTTCAAAGGTAAAACTTCTCTAAGGCGATTCATAGTGTTATTAAAAAAGTACCTTACTCTTAGTTTTTTTGGAATTTTCAACGTTCATATTTTGTGTATTTCTAAAGATTTTCAAAAAGTATCCATTCACTTTACTGTACGTAAAGTAAAAATTTATCACCTGAAATGATAAAATTGTAGCCATGATTCCTATGAATAACCAGATCATTATTTTAGGTATGTACTAGCTGTTAAACCCGCTTCGCTGGGTTGTTTTTGCACATTTAAATATCAAAATTGTTAAATGAAAGACTTTTTTTTTAATGCTCTCTGTATGAACGGAACAGTAAGATTTTTTTGGCCGATCCCAATATTATGTCTACACTCTCTGTGTGTACGGAAAAGTAAGGGAAAAATCGATAGAAACCCATGGAATATTCCAGAATATTCGAGAAAGTTCTAGAAAATTCGATAGAAATCCATAGAACATTCCAGAATGTTCGAGAAAATTCTAGAAAATTCGATAGAAATCCATAGAACATTCCAGAATGTTCGAGAAAATTCTAGAAAATTCGACAGAAACCCATGGAACATTCCAGATTGTTCGAGAAAGTTTGATAAAATTCAAAAAAAATCCATACAACATTCGAGAATATTCGAGAATTTTTTTTTTTAAATTTGTTCTAGAAAATGCGATAGAAATCCATAGAACATTCCAGAATGTTCGAGAAAATTCTAGAAAATTCGATAGAAATCCTTGGAACATTCCAGAATTTTCGAGAAAAATCGAAAGACATTTGCGCCAGTAGCGCCATCTAGTGAAAATTGTACTATTGACAGTGGCGCCATCTATTGAAAATTATTAGAACTAAAAAATCGAAAGACATTTGCGCCAGTAGCGCCATCTAGTGAAAATTGTACTATTGATAGTGGCGCCATCTGTTGAAAATTATTAGAACTATTTTTTAATCTATTTTCTATGAATTCCTAGATCATTTTTAATTCCACCCCCACCAAACTCCCTTATTCACAATGCACCCCCACCAAACTCCCTTATTCACAATGAGAGCCTAAGGGCTACCCAATGACATAATCCCCTACCGAAGGTCAATGGTTAGTTTTAGGGAAAATCGGGGACATACAAACAAACACTCTCTTTTTATATATATAGATTTAGTGCATTGACCATGACAATGACATTTAGAGTACCTTGAAAACCAAGTTGAGCTTAGAGCTCTGAAGAGTACAATTTAGCAAAGTACAAAACGACAAATCACTTTTCTAAGAAAATGTTTAGAAATATTCATCTCTGTTGATTACAATGGAACGCCAAGGTATAAATAGGGTAAAGGAAGGAAAAACAGAAAACGTAATAAAACTAATTATTTGATTGAAAAGCACATTTAACGTTCTTAAAAAGGATTATCTATTATATTATTCAGACTCGAATGAATCAAAGATTATGAAGATATTGAATGATTTTCAACAACCTCGTTTTGGTCCATTTTAACTTCATATGGAGGTTAATGGACACATGAAGGCAAAAAGATCTGTTGAAGAAACAAAAACCATTGAATATTTACAAAAGCTCGAACAAATTATAAGCTCGAATGGAACTAGCCTCAAAAAGATTCATTTCTTGTTTAATTTTTTTTTTTTTTTTTTTTTTAAATTTGATTACTATTTGCAATCTGTAATCGCAATAAGCAAATATGATAAAATGAACAGGGACGTTCAATTTGTATTCATTAATACAAATTATAATTTACTTATATTACGAAAATAATTCTTTTTTTTTTCGTAATTTAAAACTTTGAACTATAGTAAATAATAGTATTTGCTAGTAGATTTTAAAATTAAATAATAATAAAACTAATAGTGGAGTCAATGAGTGTTTTTACTTGGAAGTCCTCAGGAACAGCTCCGATTTTGATGGTTTTTTTTTCAGAATGATTCTTTTTGTATATTATTTAAAATCAGAAACATTTCAGATGGGGGAAATAATCTGGAGTGGGAATAGCCAATGTCGTTACTGATATATCGACTCTCAGCCTAAATCACTAATGATAGAAGTTTGAAATTTCGAGAAGTTATTGATTTTATACTGTAAATGTCACATAAAAAAGGATTTTTCGAAATTCATCCCCTAAAAGGGTGAAATAGGGGATGAAAGTTTATATGAAAATATATAAAAACCGTCATTTTTGAGTTCATTTCCAAACCGATTTTAAAAATTCTTTCACCTATATAATGCTACATTATCAGCAAGTAAAATGGGCTATATTTTATTTTCAAAAAAATTAAGGTTCCGTATCAAAAGTTAAAATCAATTAAATACTGAAACCGACATTTTTGAGTTCACTACGTTACCGATTTTAAAAATTTTTTCACCTATAGAATGCTATATTATCAACAAGTGACATGGCCGAATGTTCTTTTCAAAATTATTCGGAATTCGCACTAAAAGTCATGGTCAGGACAATCCATTAAATAGTGAACATAAGGGAATTTAAGAGAATTGAAGACTATAACGTGGATAACTACTAGTTATTTATATTGTTTAAACAATATTTTTGCAACTTATATAAAAAAATTCATTCTTGCGTGATTTTTTTCCACGCACACCAAAAATTGATTTTAACTTTTAGTGCGGAACCCTAACTTTTTTGAAAATAAAATACAACATATGTTACTTGCTGATAATGTAGCATTCTATAGGTGAAAGAATTTTTAAAATCGGTAACGTAGTGAACTCAAAAATGTCGGTTTCAGTATTTAATTGATTTTAACTTTTGCTACGGAACCTTAATTTTTTTGAAAATAAAATATAGCCCATTTTACTTGCTGATAATGTAGCATTATATAGGTGAAAGAATTTTTAAAATCGGTTTAGAAATGAACTCAAAAATGACGGTTTTTATATATTTTCATACAAACTTTCATCCCCTATTTCACCCTTTTAGGGGATGAAATTCGAAAAATCCTTTTTTAAGTGACACTTACAGTATAAAATCAATAACTTATCGAAATTTCAAACTTCTATCATTAGCGATTTAGGCTGGGAGTCGATATATCAGTCACGACATTGGCTATTCCCCCTCCAGATTATTTCCCCCATCTGAAATGTTTCTGATTTTAAATAATATACAAAAAGAATCGTTCTGAAAAAAAAATCATCAAAATCGGAGCTGTTCCTGAGGACTTCCTATGAAAGCCTGTTTTATGTATTCATTGACTCCACTATAAATAACAAAGTGGTATTCACAACGTGTCCCACTTGCTACTATGTATTAAATCTATAAGGTAACTGAAGAAGTTGAATTCTTTTTAGTCTTTGAGTTTCTTCACTATTGTCTAACAGGTTTACTGCCAATGTATTTGTATGAGTTTCTAGTCTCTTCAAATACTTAGCACTGCACTTCACTATTTCACTTTTCACTGTGTTCACTTTTAGGTCTTCACGAATTTCACTATTTGGAATAAAGTAAGGAGCCCCTGTCATAGCTCGGAGTATTTTTGACTGGAATCTTTCAAGAATCTCAATATTGGAGTTTGAAGAAGACCCCCAAAGTTGAATCCCATAGGTCCAAATTGGCTTGAAGGCTGCTTTGTAAACTAACAACTTATTTCTAAGCGATAATTGTGAATTTTTGCCTAAAAGCCAATAATACTTGGTAAACTTGAGACCTAGCTGTTTTCGCTTTTTCCAAATGTGTGTGCGCCAAGTTAGTGTCTTATCTAAATGCATTCCAAGATACTTTACGCAGTCAACTCGTGGTATAATTTTGCTGTTTATGCATACTTGCGGTGAAACACCTCTACATTTTGTAAATACAATATGAGCGGATTTTGTTTCATTGATAGTTACACGCCATTGCTTTGTCCAATGATTAATTTGGTTTAAGTGCTGCTGAAGCTGATTTGTAGCTATATTAGGATCAGAATGCATAGATAATATAGCTTTGTCATCAGCAAATGTGGCTAATGTAGTAAGCTCATTTGTTGGTAAGTCAGCAGTGAACAGTAAATAAAGAGTTGGTCCAAGAACACTACCCTGAGGAACTCTTGCCTGAATTTTGTGTAGTTCACTTATTTCATCATCAAACTTGATTTGGAAATATCTCTCTTGAATATATGATTCGATGATGCAATACAAAGTATGTGGAAGTAATTTTTTTATTTTGTAAAGTAATCCTGCGTGCGCTTGTTTAATGATTTTAGAAAAATCAGTTTCTTTATATGTTACTGGATATAAAAAAAGGTTTTCTTTCAATGTTAAGTCAGTTGTACTAGTTGTAAAAGTAGGTTCAACCTGCATGCTGCATGTCATTTTCATGTCACTTTTACGTATAATCCGATACTGGTCGTTAGCAAAAACAAATGAAATCAGCTGTGTAAACAAAATGGCTCTCAAAACATCAAATTAAGGTAAGTGCCTTTCGTTTCACATACATTTTTATTGACTTATTTCAAAATGTATCAATCCCGAAAATTCTGGGATTCATTAAATTTAATTCTGAAAATTTCGGTACTAAAATATGACCGGGATCCCGGGACGAATCCTCTAATAACAGCTCACGATGTAACTAAAATAACAAACGAGCACGGCTTCTTAATATAATACTTCCTTTAGTGAACTTTATGATCGATGGAGTGCCCAAAATATTGTGACCATCCCTCGTTTAGAAGCTATAAGTCTGCACCTTTCCCTTATTATTTAGTTAAAGCCAATTTTCAACCTCAGATTATATCCTAAAAACCATATCGTATATGAAAATAAAATTCTTCATAGTGTACAAAGAAAATTTAGTAAAAAAAAAGTGTTTATGAAAACTTTTCTAGGTTGGCATTTTATTACCACTAAAAATATTATAAGATGAGTGGATAATTTTAACATTCATCTCAAAAATAATTTATGTAACTGCACATAACTTACATATGGTGTGAATGTAGGTATTATGTACCTACTATAAGAGATGATATGGTACGTTTAGTTCAGATCTTTTCTATGGTGATGGATCTCTTCGTATGTGCTTGTGAAAAGTGGTTTTCCACTATACACACATACTCAAGTCAGTCACCAAGTGTATTATATATTTTTAGTGTTAGTGCTGACAGTGATGTAGTAGTCCAGTCAGTATCCATGAAAGTTATAATATAGAAAGAAGCAGAATGTATGAAAAATTATTGTACCTTGGAACACAATTTACAGAAATAGAAATTAGAATTGTTGTTAACTTCTAATTTCTTAGTGGGAAGTTATTGTAATTGGTTCGATTTTGCAAATTGAAAAAGGTTGACATAACTCCACGTTTCAAGGCCTTTAGAGTCGAATAGTATGGTTTTTAAAAGGACATCTGTGTGTACACATGTATGTATGTATGTATGTATGTATGTATGTATCTTTTTGACGGATTCCAGACGTAGATGTTACGCTTGGATATGTGATACTCGACGCTTGCGCCCATACTCACTAAGCCCTAAACTCCTTATCTTCTATCCTCTCATTCCCTACGGACCCGCCCTCTACGCATTACATCGCAGCGGGAGGCATTAGCTGCCGCTCTTCCTTCTTGTTGTTAAAGTGCTATTTCCTTCTAAATTGTGTCTTTTGCTCTTCTTCTTTCAATGGAACGCAGATCCGTAAGGACTTCTGTGACGAAAGTGTTCGTGGCGTACCAGGCAGCTTCACTAGACAACATTGATTCAACTATTGTCTCTGGTTGACTTCTCTTCTTCAGGATCATCCCCAGCTCATCTCGCAGTGGATAAAATCGTGGGCACTCAAAGATAACGTGCTCTGCATCTTCATTGACTCCTGAGCAGGACAGGCACTCCGATGAATCATCATGAATCATCTTTTGGTCCGTCGTTCGTGTCATACTTTAGGACTCTATTTGTAAAATAGGTAGCCACTATCCTACGCAGGTATCCTGGTACGTTTTTTTTCTTGGAGAGCTTGCATAATGCAGTCCCAATTAGTGGAATTAAAGGCATTTTTGATATCTAAAGTAGCCACCAGGCAGTACTTTTTCGTACCACACTTCCATCTGGTTCCTGCAATTGCCTCCTTAGCCAGCTTAATCGCGTCCAGGGTTGATCGCCCTTTTCGGAATCCATATTGATTATCCGCCAGGACCGGTTCCACAAATACTTCTATCCTTTGATGGATTATACGCTATAAAAACTTACCTGCTGTAACTTACATGCAGAGTGGACGGTAAGACGACGCCTTTTCTGGTGGTTTCTTTCCTTTAGGAAGCAGAACTAGTCGTTGTTGTTTCCATTTCTGTGGGAAAAGTTCCTTCTTTAAGGCAGGTGTTGTAAGCGTCTAGGAACAATGCCGGTGCTGCCTTTATGATGGTTTTCAAGGCAATATTAGGATGGCATTTGTTGTTTTTTCAAGTGGGTCATGACTACCTTATAAGGCCTACCCCACACGACTTTATCCACTTCATATATAAGCTCTTCTCATAATCTTCTTTTGCCCTCTTTGTGGCTTTATTCAGTTTTCGACGAGCTTTTTTGTATTAGCTCCGCTGAGTTGTGCCGTTGATAGCCGCGCTGAGAGATTCTTCTCTTCCTATAACATTCTTTACGGAGGACGCTGATGTGATCGGCCCACCAGTGCATGGAAGAATTTCTACCACGTTTACGAGGCATACTGGCATCACAAGCATGTGCTACTCTTCTCATCAGGTCCTTAGTCTGTTCTTCCGCACATCCAGTGTTGATCGGATCAGTGGCGTAGCTAGGGGGACAAGGGCCCTGGTGCATAGGGAAAGAATCGGGCCCTCCTCCTCCCCTCTTTCCGCGTAGTTTGAACTTATATTTGCCTTCAAAATTATTGATAAGAATAAGAATAGAAAACAGTAAGTGAACTTATCCCTAGTAGGCTAAATCCATACGTCGCCTCTATTAGAATCTCCATGTGTTTAATAGAAGAAAAAGGGAATAAATAAACAACGACGCACATGACAATATAGAATATTTATTAATAGAATATATTTAAAAAAAAAATTTTTTTTTTTAAATTAAAAAAAAAAAAATTTAATTTTTTTTTTCAAAGCTGAGGTTTGAGGGCCCCCTGAGCTCCGGGGCCCTGGTGCACTGCACCACCTGGCCCTATGATAGCTACGCCACTGGATCGGATCACTATCGAGGGCTATTAGCAATACTTCTGGGTCAAAAGATTTCACCCACCAACCACCGATGTTACGTTGCTTGATTGGTCTCATCAGGTTCTGGTCGCTTGATATTTTCCAGAGTATCGTATGATGGTCGCTGGCAGTGTAGAGGTCCAACACCTTCCAGTTGCAGTTACCTTTAGCCAGGCTATTACTGATAAAAGTGAGGTTTACAATCGAGCTTGCTTCGCCTTTGGTGTAGGTCGGCGTGTCACCACTGTTGAGTAAAACTACATCTAGTGTAGTAAAAGCCTCTAGCAGTACATTTCCTCGTGTGTTAGTATGTTTGCTACCCCAGTCACACAAGAAAGCTTTGAGATTGAGATGACTTTTTTTAAAATTAATTATAAAATTAAAATAAATTAATATTGTGGAAAATAAAAATTTATTCGACAAATGGAAGAAAAAACATTAATTGTCGTTTCTTTATTAAGGGTTTATTGTAGTAATATTTTGTATTAAAATTTTTGTAATGATAATTGAAATTAAATCTTTGTTTAAGAGCCACGTCAAGATTGTTTCATTTGTCGATTAGTCAATCTATAAAATAAAAGATATCTTATAAAACAGCAGTTTTAGTTATTGGAAAAATGGAAAAATTACAATTTACGGTGTTACCGTCAACTGGTGGAAAAACAAATGTATGGAGCATAATCTCCATACATTTCATCTCCATACATTCATAATCTCTAATTACTACAGAGGATAACAAAACCTATAGAATACCTCAAGAATTACAAACCGCTGCACTCCACACAGAACTGATCAAGCAACCGGCATTTAACAAAGTTAAGAATAGTATAAAAAATAGGTACCAATACAGGAAAGTTTGGATCACTTTAACAGAAGAGGTTAAGTCTACCTACATTGATGATGGAAATATGCAGTTTTCTAATCAATATCTTGAGTAATTGGTTCAAGACTCTCAAGTAACAGCAGCGGCAGCTACTCCAGAGAATACAAGTACTTTACATAAAATTCTTGAAAAATTAATGGAAAGAGAGGCACAAGTAAGTCAAAATCAAAATATAAAGAAAATAACAGATAAATTTATTTTAGAAAAGTTTACTAGTAAAAATAATAATGCTAATCAATGGATTGAATTATTTGAGAAAGAGTGTGCAAGATTTGACATAGCATCTGATGAGAAGAAAATTAAAATTTTAAACTCATATAAACGTCTCTTTTAACTCCTCCATATAAAAGTCAAGATTGTTTCATTTTTCGATTAGTCAATCTATAAAATCAGAGATATTTGATATGTATGTATGTATGTATGTATGTACGTATGCATACCCTACGGACCCGCCTTCTAGGCATTACATCGCAGGGGGACAAATTAGCTGCCGCTCTTTCTTCTTGCGGTTAAGGTGGTATTTCTACCTTCCTTCTAAATTCTGTCTTTTGCTCTTCTTGTTTCAATGGAACGCAGATCCGTAAGGTCTTCTGTGACGAAAGTGTTCGTGGCGTACCGGGCTGCTTCACTCGACAGCATTGATTCAACTATTGCCTCTGGTTGAATTCTCTTCTTCAGGATCATCTCCAGCTCATCTCGCTGTGGATAAAACCGTGGGTACTCAAAGAAAACGTGCTTTGCATCTTCATTGACTCCTGGGCAGGACGGTCACTCCGATTAATCATCATGCTTGAAACGTTGCAGATAAGTCCAAAAACAGCCATGTCCTGATAACATCTGTGTAAGATAGTAGTTGACCTCGCCATGACTCCGGTTCAGTCAGACATCAATCCTTGGAATGATCCGGTTCGTCTATCTACCCTTCTCTGCGGCATCCCACTATTGTTGCCAACGTGCGATGCTGTGATGCCGTTCGTCTGACTTGAGCTCCTCGGGACTCAGTGTGGTTGACCTCTTTCGTTGGTAAAGGTTCCGTCTTTCCTCAGCTAGGACTCCAAGTGGCAGAGTTCCGGAAATGACACACTGCTTCTTCTGATATCGTGCGAAATGCACTGGTTACTCTTACAGCGTTCAATCGATATACTGGTATAGCCTTTCTCCATGATTCTTGCAACTTCAATGCGTCTGCCCAAATGTGTATGTATGTATGTATGTATGTTCGGATTCAATTTTCGCCTCGGAAGGCGAAGCCCCCTGAAATGAAAAAAAATTGTTTACAAAAAAAATAATAAAAACTATATAAAATAATAAAAGTAATAATAATAATAAGGAATCTGCAACAGTTTAATTTTAATAACATAAATACTAATTCACACAGAATTTTTATGCGTAGCATATTATAATAATAATAGTAATATTAATAATAATTAAAATAATAATATAATAATAATATAAAACATATGATATTTTTTTATCCTTTCCTCTGGGAAGTTAGTCGTGTGGACCTTTCGGGTCGCACCTGGGCTGCTTTTTTATTTTTAGAATCTTAATATCTCATTCAAAAGATAATATCATGTTACTATTGAGATTTTATAATAAAAGAGACAGAAAAAGAGAGAGAGAAACACGACTGTGGTTGATACTTTTATTTTATTACCAATTTTTTTTTTAATTTACTATTTTCATTTTAAGAGTCATAAAAATTTAGAGAAGAAGGAACTTATAATCCGTATTTTAAAGACATTTATTTTTTAAAAGTTTATTTTACCATATTATGCCATATTATGTACATTCATGAAAATTCAAAGATGGTTAAAGTCGAGGCGAGGTGAGGATAGTAAACATTCTACCTAGGCCGAGGCAATTCGAGAGTTCTTATGAGAAAATGGGCTAATCGGTGAGTACCACCTCATAAAATTGATTTTGGGTGCTGAACATATGTATGAAATGTCATTACTTAATCCTGAAATGAAGGGTTATAAAGTAAAAATGTTTGTTAGCATCTAGGCTAAAAATGACTTCTCTAATAGGGGGACTCTGAGGTAAAAACTTAGCCATATAAATATACAGTTTGACTCATATTCTTATTTTCATTCTAAGTAGCATCACAATAGAAGAGAAGTAGTAGGTAGGACGTACTCACTCAAACTCAAACATAGTTAATGTATAACGTAACAAACATATTCAAAATGAACGAGACATGAGGCTATTTCTCTTCACATCGTTATATGTATGCCACACATATTTGTCTTTTTGTATATATTAATATTAAATCAACTTGAGTCACATAGTATAGTGTGGGCGAAATTTTGATTAGGTCGTTTCGTTAGAGTTAATCGATTAGGGTTCAGGAAGGCCAAACATTCTACATTAATAAATCAGAATTTTTTTATACTTATTAAAGATATTATAATACAACTAGACATTATAGTTGCATAGAAATAGATTAGTCAATTTTATGAAATTTGATAAATCCTCAATAGAAGAGTTCACAATTTTTAAGCGGCTGAACTGATTTCATGTAACTAAGGTACAGTTTTTTAATGTACACATCATGTCCTTTTATTTGACACCCCACCGTTTGAACACCGCATTCCTAACATAATGCTTGCGATGAGAATTCTATTTTGTAAATATTACAAACCACATGAAATTTAAAAAAACCCAGGGCCGTCTTAGACTGTGCTGGGGCCCTTGGGCACACAAGAATTTGGGGCCCTTTTGGAATGTAAAGAAAGTGAAATACATTTTTTTACTGTGATCTGCTTTATTATGGGTAATCTAATCTAATATAATTAATGATATTAGTATGATGCGAAATTACGATAATAGTTTCTTTCGAGATTTCTGTTGAGCAAAATCTTCTATTAAATCCTCGAACTCAGTTTCCTGAAGAATATCACTTTCTATGCTCATAATTGACAAATTATTTAGTCGTTCTTGTAGCATTGATGTTCGCAATTCATTTTTAATTCTCTTAAGCTGCGAAAATGAGCGCTCCCCACTACAATTGGTAACCATTAGGCAAAGGAATATTCTTGTAGCAACTTCAACATTTGGAAAAGTTTCTTCTAATTTATCAGTCTTTATTAAGTTAAGTAAGACTGAGATATTTAAATCCGCTGATGGCTTTGCTATATTTTTTAAATATTGGCTTAAATGAAAACATTCTGTTTTGAGCTCATATGCATTAATGTCTTCGTGATAAAATTCTGCAAATTCGTTGCATTTTTTGGTCAATTCGTCAGATTCGATTGTTGTTAACTGACAAAGAAAACTAAATCAATTATCAATTTCTTTGTATGCTGCCGAACGTT
The DNA here is from genome assembly GCF_905475395.1 of Chrysoperla carnea. NCBI lineage: Eukaryota > Metazoa > Arthropoda > Insecta > Neuroptera > Chrysopidae > Chrysoperla > Chrysoperla carnea. The sequence continues at coordinate 74,625,701 of NC_058341.1, forward strand.
TTTTTAAATGTGTAATTAATGTGTCAATTATGGGAATGAAAGTATCTACACGAAACTTTTCCTTGCCTCTCAACTGGAGAGTTTCTGATGATGATGGTCTTTCAAAAAAAGTGAGGCGTGAGCTGCGAATTCTTTTTCTTTCAAATTTATCTTTGTAATCAGCACCTGGATTTTTTTCTTTAGCAGCCGTTTCATAATGATCAAAATTATTGCGTGCGTTATTGACATAACTGATCAGAGATTCGTAAAGTTTTGTCACAACGTCCATAGTCATAGTGCTATTCTGTAAACTTAGACTTGTTTTATTCATAATTCCCAAAATATCATTCCATATTTCCGTCAGAAGAGCAGTCTCAAATTTTTCCATTTTTTTTACTAAGCTTTGGGCTTCGTTTCTAGTGTCTCCTGGTTGATTGATGTCACTTGCGATGAAGGATAATGCTTCAGAAATATTTAAATAACCATTTTGCAAAGCATTAATAGCATTGGCATGTGCGGACCATCTGGTTTGCGAAAGGGACTTCAGAACTCTATTTACACCTAAATGCTCTGTCAAAATTTGCCAGCGTTTGGTCGAAGCTGAGAAAAAATTATACAATTTTTGAACAAATTGAAAGAATGCTACTGCTTCAGTAATACATTCAACAGCTTGAACACCCACTAAATTAAGCGAATGTGCCGCATATGGAACGTAAATTGCATATTCGCATACTTCTTTTATTCTAGACTGGACACCAGAGTACTTTCCAGACATATTTGACGCATTGTCGTAGCTCTGTCCGCGGCAATCTTTTATGGGGATATCAAGGCTTTCAAAAAAGTTTAAAATGGTATCTGCTATATATTGCGCATCATGTCCACCCATAGGCAAAAATTGCAAAAATCTCTCAATAGGCTGTCCATCTTTTACGTATCTAACGATGAAAGTGAGCTGGTCAACATGGGACAGATCAGGCGTAGAATCTACGCTAATAGAGTAATATTTCGCTGATTTCAGTTCGTTGACTATTGTTTTTAAAACTCGCTGTCTCATTAAATTAATAAATTCGTTAAAAATATTTGCAGATAAATATGATACACTTCCTTTTCCACAATTTCCGCAGTTTTGTATGTGATTAGCAAGAAAAGGATCAAATTCACTAATCAGTTCTAAGCATCCCAAATAATTTCCATTATTTTGCGATGTAAGTATCTCATTATCACCACGAAAAGCAAGACCTCTTGAAGCTAAAAATTTTACTACTGCAACAACCCTCCTAAGGACATTTTTCCAATAGCTAATTTCTGTATTATATTGGGACAACAACTCACTATCAATTCGTCCAGTAATTTTCATTCTTGTGACATAATTCATCATAGATTGCCTGTGTTGCAAACTGTTCTCATGCTCCATCAATAAGTTACTTATATGCTTCCAATCCTTATATCCATTTGGAGAACTCAAATTATTACCAATAGTGGTATTAAAGAGACGGCAGCAATAACAGTACACAGATTTCTTTGTTGGAGAATAAAGAAGCCATTTTCTGTCCAAAGACTCACCATTCTTCAATTTACGAGTAAAAACATTTTTTGTCAAGTATCTAGTTTTGGTTTTACCGCTTGAATCTGGAAAACTTGTAGAAGTTTCGGAGAAATCGCAATGTTTATTTTGGAAAAACTCTGGCCCTTTTCGAATCCAAATATTACGGACTTCTTCCGTTAAAATGTCATCACAGTACTGACCAGGGTCATTAGATACAGATACATTCTCCAAGTTTGCAATTATTAACTCACAGTTGCTCGAAGTCGAGAGTTCAGCGATTGATGTGTGTTTGTCAGTTTCGTTACACGTAATAACCTCTTATTTTTATCTTGAGGTGATGATGATGAACAACTCCCCGACTTATTTGTTTCTTCCACCGCAAAAAATGACGTAAGCTTTGGAAGTTTTTCCGTGATTTCTTTTTGAGCTAAAACTTTTTTTCTCTTTTGTGAACCACTTAGATATGTTCTTTTCGACATAATGAAATAATATTTAAACGAACAAATCAATAGTTCTATTAATTTTACCCAAATTACATTAAACAAAATTAAATCACGACACTTCTGTGAAAATAAGTGATATAATAAGTAATAACTTTAGGTAAAAAGTTCCGACTGAAAGTTTTTCATAATTTATCCGGGGATTCCCCCAAGCCCCAACCATAGACAAAGTCGACATTTTTTATGGTCGCTTGAATTTGGCATTGGAGCGGTTTGCATGGATGATCGCTAGATGGTGTTCTTAGTAAATTAGGTAGGATGCGTTCAGAAATACTTTTAAATTACTGAATAACTGAATAAAAAATCAAATGATATGTAACTTGAAAATAGACATTACAGACTCTAGATTATAAAATTTATAAACTCAAGTAAATGTCTGGTAAGTTTTATCAGACCAAAAACAGCCCTTTAGTACAGCCAAAAAGCGCACTAAGTTTAAATTAAGCAAGAAGCTACCGTGTCTATATACCGCACACAACCGAGACCCTGTAGGCTTGATGTCACTCAAATTCATATAAATATATTGATTCGAATAAATCTGAAAATAATCGATATTCGGGCATTGAGAAAAGTGTAATGAGTATTTTGAGATTAAATGTGAGAGAAATTGTCGGCCCTTCGGGGCCCTCTGAGGATGGGGGCCCTGGACACTGGCCCCTTGTGCCCTTATGGTAAAGACGGAATTGAAAAAACCCTAGATGATCTGTATTTGTCTATAAAATTATTTACGGGGGTTTTCTCTATCCAAATTTAATCCTCACTTTCACTCTCTGAGAGTTAAATATAGATAAAACCATCCTCGAATCTGGTATTATATCATGTAAAAAACCAATAATTTGTGATATGGCATGTTTCGTTCCTTTGCGGTCATTATAAAAAAAAATAGCGGGATATCGTGAAGTATTGGTTTAAGTTTAACAAATTCAAAAATGTTCCACAAAGTAAAGCTATAATCCTTACATATATATTAGTGATGGGACGAATGTTGAATTTTGTTCATTCGCGAATGTGAATGCGAATGTTTATTTCCACTATTCGTGAATGCGAAACTTAACTTTAAATTGAAGTGCTCAAAAATTCTAATATGTTAACTTAATTAATCCTTATACACCGTGTTCTCTTATTGACTTCAGATCGTCGGCCTACAGAATAAGCTCATAAAGACGAAGGAAAAATTTATTTACCAATTTTGGATCAGAGCCCTAATTTGGGCGCTACAGGTATGACAAAAATTGATAAATTTGTTCATTCACTGACTATCATTCGATAACCAGCAGCAAAGTATTTGCGTAATTTTTTTCACCACTTTTCTACGAAATTTGTTGTTGTTTTTTTTGTCACGAGTACAAGGTAGCCATGAGTTGCGGAAGCCACGGGAGTCGAGTTATTTTTTAATATTAATATAGTATTTTATTAATATGAAAGGATTATTAATTTTGCTATATAAGAGGTGTATTAAATTGAATTAAGTTTATTTTATACTTTTTAGTTTTTGAAGTCGGTTTTTTTAAACGCAGTTTTTTTATTGTATTGCTTTTTAGTGTCTTGTATATATAATTCTACATATGCGTAAAAGAGTCGTATTAGTCCATTAAAAACAAACCATATGAGCCCATAAAAAAACCATATAAGTCCATTAAAAGCAAATTCAGTTTTTTTTTTGTTTGAGGTTAGTTTAATATAATTGCATTTACTTAACATTCAAATTTAACAGTGATTCAAAAGTGATTTAAAATAATGAATAAAGTACATATTAGTGAATTGTGGGGTTATTTTGCCATTTTATGATACAAAATGATGATGATTTTTTGTCAAAAACATTCGCACCGTTTTATGTGATTTTTCAATAATACGCGAATATTCGTGTATGCGAATATTCCTCCCATCACTAATACATATCATAGCTTTTTGAGCGTTTCTTCATTCAATTTGAAGAAAAATGGTCTTTGTCAACAAATCACTTGTATTGGAAATCTTGTTTCGAAGAGTGCTTCGATTCCGTAGAAGACATACGAAAAAACAGTTTTTGGGGAAACTTTTCTGTTTTTGCCTAAACTGTACGACTAGCGCAAAAATGTTTCGAGCAAAAAATATTACTTTTTTAATCAATAACAACGTTCTAATTGAAATAGCTCGTTTATCTATCACCAGTTATGGAGTAGAGTGAGCTTTTCATTGAGTCTGAAAACTTAGGTCAAGTTTAAGGTTTGCGTAATATATACGCCTATACACTCAGTATTTTTATCGCTTGAAGCATTTTTATCGATAAAACTTATTTTTCGAGTTTCGAGTAAACATATGTCAACTTAAGAAAAACATGTCAACTTAATTAAGACGATGTATAAGCGAAAGGTAATTCATTTATTTAGTTTATTATTGAATGGATATTAAATAGAAAAATAAATTGACGTGAGAATCATTAAAATCGGTCCACGTTTTTGGTCTCTAGTGCGCTAAAAATTACTAAACACACATGCAAAGACTGCAAATGAAAGTCGACGAATTATTTCAAGTGGGGTATCGTGGAATAGGTATTTGAAAATCTGTACTAAAAGGTATAAAATACAAATATGTATAAAAAAAATTGAAAAAGCCGACTACGTTAAATAAAAACTGAAAAGAAAAAACACCAAAAAAATCCAGTAGTTTACAAAGCGACTTCAAGAGTCGGGACCTATTAAAATCTAGACCAGCTCAAATCGTCACAATAATGGGCCCCGTCTTTAAAAGTCGGTTTGCAAACTACTGGACTTGTTTTTTTCTTTTTATTTAAAGAAGTCGGGTTTTTGGATTTTTTAAATTTGTATTTGTATTTTACATCTTTTAGTAAGCATTTTCAAATATTCATTACTGCCATTTCTTTAGTGATACTCGAAAGATTAAGATAAATCGATAGACGTAAAACTCATATAGTGTAACGTAAAAAAACGAGAGATATCCTGGGGTACCCGATTAAAACTATGTTCCTATCGTATTTTCCTACATTATAAATGTAGCGCTTACTATTTTACTCAGATTTGCTTTTCGTTTTTTGCTGGTTTGAATGGTTGATTATGCACATGTTCAATTTTGTAAGATCATTTTGTGCTTGTTTCTTCTGTCTATTTTTTTAAATATTCAGTGTGACTTGTAGTCGATTTGCTATTAAAAAAAATTTACAATTATATTTCAACTTTCGTTCTCGAGATCACTGTGTGGATGTTCAGAGCTGTGATGAGCATATTTAATATATTAAATATTGCTTAGGGTTGATTAATAGTGTCACTTGAGCTGCAATTTTGTTTTTGTTTTTTTGTGTGTGTTTTTTTTGGTTTTTTTTTTTTTTTTTTTTTTTTTAATAAAGTTAGTAACTAAGCATAAACAATAGCATGTTTACATGTGTACGACTTTTAAGGAAACAATAATATAGTTTTAATTCATAATAATGACAACAGGATGGTATTGACTCTGCAAAATTATATCATTAACAATGGGTCTGTAATAAAGTCTTTCAAATACCCTTGACTTATCTGACCATCCTGCCAGACTTTTAATAATATTTACGCCAACTCCTTCATTGAAAGCAGAATTTTATGAAAAGTATAGATTTCGATAACCTTACACTTCAATAAAGAGGCTCGAAGCCATCTACTGATAGTATTCTTCGATGTATTTATAAATAGTTTCCTTTTATAAAACCAAGTCTTTTTATAGACTTGGAGTATTATTTTAATGTTGGAGTGGAAAATGACTTAGTAAGAATGCTCATGGCATCATCATTTCTAGCCTTTTGTTTTAATGTTTGGCTGATAACCGAGTAGCACGCCTTGCACTTCAATTAAAGATTTTAAGCGCGTGATAAAAACCTGAACTGATTTTTTTTTCTTTTATAAACTTTTTGAGGGATGAAATTGATTTGATTTTCGTTGCGTTTTATAAAATTTTACGAATATTTTATTCGAAAACTGAAATAACATATTTTGTTATTTTTGACAACAATTATATGATACATCTTTTTTTATTAGCGATTCGGTCAATATTATTTAATTGTAAAAGAAGATTAGTTTAGATAATATCTTTCCGGGTTGCCGAACGTCAACCTGCACTTTTACGTTCAGAAGCATTTTGTAAACTGAATCCTGCAGAAATTTTCGATGCGAAGATTATTTATGAACAATGACGGATTTTGCCGTGTCCAATAATCCGGCATACGCAATTTTTGATACTGACATTAAAACGCGTAAAATGAAAACATAAAAAGCAAAGGGTTTCCGTGATTATGGGACTTTGGCTCCTATCACTATTCAATTAGGTATGTCGGACCTTTCCGGCTAAAAGACTTTGACCGGCCATATTTTTTCTGAATAATCAAATCAAATTTTTATAATATCAAAATCCACGTGACTGTAAAACATGATGAACATAAAATAATATATTTAAAATATTTTCGTCCAATTAAATTCATGCCGACCAAGCGCATCTTGTTCGCCTAAGTGATAATTTTTAATTTTTATGCAAAAATTAAACAAGGCTTAATCAGGGAGCGTTCAAGCTTGAAGGCTCCTCACCTATCGTAATATGATTATAGTTATTATTAGATTCTAATATATTCAGATGACGTTGTTCAAATGCATTTGAATGAAATCAGCCACAATTAACTGCTGGACAAGCAACTGTGATATTTTTCACAAATTGGACAAAAAAATCCCTGAAGATGCGATGGTGGAATCCCTAAATTTTAAAACTTATGTGTGGGATATTCAAATATCAGCGTTTCCTAGGAAACGGTAGATCACTGAATGTTCAATTATCAGGTACATGTTATTATATTGAATAAGCGTACAAGGGCAGTACTCCACAGCGATCTCGAGAACGAAACTTGAAATATAATATAAAATTTCCTTGTTATACTATGTATATATGAAATATACATAGTATATTTAGTTTAGTCCCAAGTTTGTAACGCTTAAAAATAATGATGCTAGGAAAAAAATTTTGTCATAGGTGTTCACTAAATCACCTAATTAGTCCATTTCCGGTTGTCCGTCCGTCCGTCTGTGGACACGATAACTCAAAAACGAAAAAAGAAATCGAGCTAAAATTTTTACAGCGTACTCAGGACGTAAAAAGTGAGGTCAAGTTCGTAAATAAGCATCGTAGGTCAATTGGGTCTTGGGTCCGTAGGACCCATCTTGTAAACCGTTAGAGATAGAACAAAAATTTAAATATAAAAAATGTTCCTTATCAAAAATTAAACAACTTCCGTTTGAAACATTTTTTCGTAAACATCACTGTTTACCCATGAGGGCGCCAATTAGGCGGAAATTTTATAATATGTACTATACTTGATTATCAGTTATGTATGTGTCACATGTTTGTATGTGTTATGTGATAAATAAATCAACACTGACTATGCATGGTATTTCAACAATTAAGTCAGCCAATTGTTTGTTTTCACTTGTTCTTACTTTAAATTATCTCTAATATGTTTAACTTCTCCTGATAATACAACTTATTTTACAACTCATTTTTTTGAATGAAAAACATTAACTTTGGACGAAAAATTAAAATTGACAGATTGTATATTATTTTCAAAATATTCTTAAAATGGTAAGCTGAATCGATTAAAAAAGTTTCCTAGGTAGCACATTGTTGACTTACTTGATAATTAAATAGTGTTCTGTATTCAAATATTTCCATAAAGGTACTAATTATGAGTGTAGACTGTAGACCAAAATAATGAAAAAAAAATTCGAATTTTGTTATGAAAATCGGTATGTAAGCTAGTTTTTCTAATAATGTTTTTCGATATCTCTCACCATCTCTGACGCTAGGCAAAATATTAACAATCGGCCGTATTGGCCAATTTGTAGTAGGCTGAGTTTAAAATTCTGATTTCGGTGAAGAATTTATATACATCTCCCTGTATGAATGTGGAAAATTTAAAATCGACATTCTTATAAATAGCGATAATATTAGGGTGTCTTCATCTTAAATTCGACACACTCTGTACATATCATATGTTTGACTTGTTTGTACATATGTTAATAATGTATGAACACTTAAGGACATATGAAACGCTTTTCATTTAAGTATGATCTAACACATTTTCTAACCTTTTGTAGTAAATCCTTTATTCTATTCACTTTACATATTATATTATTATTATTATTATTATTGTTGTTTTATCTTTGTCTAAATTCAATTTATTTAAGTAAGTATATTTGTTTATATACACTATGTGGTTTTCTTCGTCAGAATGTATTCATATCATTGTATTTGTAAGGAAATTCTGTCATTTTACAATTTTCATATAAATGCCACTCGAAAATATGTGGGTTATTAAATTACGTGAAAAATTCGATTGTGATAAAATAACGACGAAATGTTGTTATACCATGTATATATGAAAAACACAGATACCCGCCCGCTTTGCTGGGTAATTTCTACATTGAAAACAAAGATTACCGCATAGTCCTCACTTTCCTTGCCCTCACTTATTCTCCCCTCTTTTGTTCACAATTTTATGGATTTTAATTTTTTGGAAATTGAAATATTGCCTATCACACTCGCTGATATTGTAACTTTTTATACGTCAAATAATTTTTAAAATCGGTTAAGTAGTTAATTGAAAAATGACGAATTTTCATACAAACTATCATCCTCTTTTCACCACCAAAATTACGCAGTTTCATATAAACTTTCCCTGTCTAGGTAAGTAAGTGTATTATTTATTTTTATGGATCGAAATTGGATGGCAATTTTAATATTTAAAATATAATAGGAATGTAGTATTCATGAGATGAAGTAAATTGATTAGATATTTATTAGATATAACTATTAGTAGTTCTGTACCAAATATTCTTTCAAAGATAATTGATTTTGTAACAAAATCTACTATACTGGGTTTTTCTTTAGAAATCTTTAAAAATAATTCAAATTTCTATCTTCAGTTCCCTCGACTCTTTCTACCTTTTTGAACTTTAAATATAAAGCTTCATAACAACCATTTTTACAAATATTTTGTAAAGCAAGCCAACTTCTACACAAAGTTTAAAGCGCGCGTTCGTAGGACCACTCGTGTTCGTTCGTAATATTATGTGGCGTGCCCAAAATATTGTATCACGTTTTATCAATGGTCCACGTGTTGTTGGTTCTCCATTCCTTTCCTAGACCAACGATTGTGAGCTTATCAGTAAGACTTTTTACCTTGAAGGCTGTTAAGGTTGTTATTCACAGTAAAATTTTGTTATTCACGTACAATTGTTGAAAAACGGCAATGGCTTTGTTTTCCTTTCTTTATAACCCAACAAAATAAACATTTGTCAGCTTATTCAGATACAAGAAATAATCTATAGAAAATCTATAACAAAATCATGTGTGCAAAAAAAAAAAAAAAAAAATTATTCAAGATCAAAGGTCGCGAAAATAGAATTTTTTCAAGTATCTCGTTAGAAATTAAGTTTACTGCAGTTTTAGCTGCTATAAAATTTATTTAATTTTACATAAGAAGGTTAACAAAATTTCTGAGGAAGCAATAGTTTTCGATATATTTAACTGAGAAAAGTCAGATTCAGTCGCTTACTCTTCGTACAACACGAAAAATAACGATATTTTTTCCTAGTTATTTAGTTTCAACGGAATACTTAGAAGAAAAATAGTAGTTTATAAAAAAACACTCTTCAAAAAATTCGGACTACAGGAAACTGTTAAAAATATATGGGATTGAGCGCAAAACTGTTTTTTTTTGCAAGAAAAAAAACTGAAAAAATTTGTCCCGTGACAAATATTTCGGGTATGGAACTCTAAACTCGCATTTGAAAAATAACTACGAACATTAAATCCCGTTAAATTAATTCAAACGCAACAAAAAAATCCAAATTGGTTCATCCGGCGCTACGATGCCACAGACAGACAAACACACACACATAGCGGTCAAACTTATAACAGCCTTTCTTTGACTAGATAAATGAAATCCGTTCGAAAATGTACGAGAAAACACGAAAACACACAAAATTGATGTCGTCGCTTGGATAAGAACGAAGTAACCCACTACACCCACATTATTAATTTAATTGTATATATAATATTCGAATGTTTATGTGGGTGGCCTCTGTTATAGACGTATTTGTCTGACAAACGGAAGTTCAACTCCATTATTATTACCTATTATTATTTTACACTTTTTAGTACGGATTTTCAAAACTCAATTCAAACACACCGCTTTTAAAACAGTTCGCCAACTTTCATTTTCAGCCCTTTACGATCCCCGCTTACCTGGCTCATGTTTTGGCAAACTGTTTTAACATCTTTGTTAATATTCTGACAAAACATCAGCCACGTACCTGTTAGTTTCAAAAAAATTGAAATTTTTCATATTTGGCCCTTCGCCCAGACCTACGGTTCTCGGTTTCCTGCCTGATGTTCCGGCATTTGTTAGAGTTACCTTAAGTCTTTATTTTCCTCAATAGAAAATTCACGTACCTTATCTGTTCGAAAATAAAACTTGCATGTCCCTCTAAAGCTATTTGGGGTGTTCTAGAGACCAAACACGTGGGTCGATTTTAATGATTCTTACGTCAATCGATTTGTTTATTTTATACCTATTTAACAATAACCCACTAAACATATATCGTCATTTTTTCTTTTTCATAACATGGCATTTGGTTGTCGCCCACTCGTATATAAAGACACTCGAAAGATAAAGATAAATCGATTGACGTAATAATCATCAAAATCGTCCCACGCGATTAAAATAAAATAAATACAAAATACAATTTAATAATTTTTTTTATAAAATAAAACTTTCAAAATAATGATTAAAATCACATAATTTCGATTTCCACCGATGTACCCACCACCTTGGTCTATGTCTTTGTTTTCCACTCTTTTTTTTTACACTCCACTTCCGTGGTTACCTCTAGTTCCTTGTTATCCAACGTCCTTGTTGTCCACCTCCTCTCTGAAAATTATTTATTTAAAAAAAAGTTATGGGCGTTACAAATTTTTGTATACCGAACCCTCTTAATTAATTGGGAAGTTTAGGTAGCACTTGAGGAACATTGATCAAAATGTATGTCTCCTTGATGTTTCATCTTGAATAAAATCGTTCAAAGGTTACTTCCTTTAAGTTTGTCCTACAGTAAATATGCAAAGTTAAAAAGCATAATTTTTAAAGGATTTTATTCAAGTCGAGGCACGAAGTAGAAAAGTTAGAACAATAATACTCTTACAAATTAACAATGGGTTTTTCTCTGAATTTACGAATGATTTACGCCAGCTTATCATTCCAGCTGCCGGATTACTGTAGCGTGTATCAAGCCGAAGTGATGACTATTTACGAGGTATGTGAAGGTTTAAGAATGAAAGCTCTCATGTGCAGGGACAAAACTATCTTCATCGACAGTCAAGCAGCGCTTAAAGCCTTCAGCTCAGTATTAATGGGATCCTCAAAGTAGCATAGCACTCAAATGTACGTAAACCTTATATGGGTACCTGGGCACAAGGACATTACAGGAAATTGTGAAGCCGACGAGCTCGCTAGAAATGGCTCAAGGCTGCCGGACACAAGCATCAATAGACATGCGGGAGTTTCATTTGCGAACTTGAAGTTGCTTCTCGAAAAGGATATCTTAAAACAGACCAATCTTAGACGGAGGGAGGAACATACTTGTGGCACTACAAGAGTACAATCATAGGCATTCCAAAGGTCATATATCACTTCCAAGGGTCTCTATTAGCAAAATTGTTGCGGCTACTACATGACACTTCACATATATCACTGACATGTTGCTGTAATCAGATGACCCGTCTGTGATATTATCTTCAGATAATATACCTAGTTTAATGAATGAAATGAATGTTGAGGTACAGAAGCAATCACGTATTAAAAATATGACTAAGACAATGATTTTACTTTTTTTAAATAAAGTTATTGATGCATCTATTATTACTTTCATCAATAAAATATCCGATTAAAAAAGTAAGCGAAATGAAATTTTTATGTATCATTTTGAATGAAATTCTGAAATGACATCGATATGTTGACACATTGTGTAAATAGCTAAGTGCAATTGATTTTTTATATAAAAAAATTAAAAGTTAGCACTGAAGCACTAGATAGCACTGAAGCATAATTGTCTGTGCGGTATACGTTTGGGTACACTTCCATGTAGTATTGCGTAATATGATGGGGCCAATTCCAAAACAAAAAAAAATTGTTCGCCTTATGTATCGAGAATCATATGTTTTAATTTTTGTTATATTACCATACTTATGTACTTATATGGGTATCTTATGGTAAAATAAATAATAGTAATTGAAAGCAAAACATAAATTTACCGGATTTGCTGGTGCAGCTGGAGTAGCTGGTGTAGCTGGTGTAGCTGGTGTAGCTGGAGTGGCTGGAGTAGCTGGTGTAGCTGGAGTAGCTGCAGAAGCTGTAGAAAACTATTAAAAATAAAATAAAATAAAATGATAAAAATGTAAAATATAAAATAAAATAATTGATTGAAACATAGAAAATTTAAAATGAAATATTAAAATATTTCAAATATAAAAGGTATAAAACTTTCGACTCTAACTGAAACTGATCGATCTGAAATCTTTCATATATTGCGAAAAAATATCCAAAAAAATAAAAGAAAGTGAAAATTATTGTACCTGGAGCTTTGCAATCAAGAATGTGATACAGCATAAAAAGATTTGTCTGACCGAAACACGAGAAGACAAACTGGCGAGCTGTAAAGCACTGCTCGCCGTTCGTGTTGAATTATGTATATATGCTCACAATGAATCTTGTGATTCAGCATTGGAAATTTGTAATACCTTAAAAAGGCTACACGAAGACGAGAGACTGTCACGCTAAATTGGATTGTTTAGAAGTTTCATATCAATCAGATTGGAGTATACCAAGAACATGCAGTCGAATGTTTACGAAATTATTTGTTGCTCGAACAAGTTAAGAAGAATACGTTTCACTATAACAGGTGAATGGTTTGGTGCTATTGTTTTAGCGGGCCTTAGCGATCTGTATAAGCCGTTCATTATGGGGATCTACGCATCGGGCGGTAAAATCAATTCCGATAAAATTATGTCAAAGCTGATTGTTTCAATTCAAAAAGGGGTTTCAATTGTTTGTCGACCATACACTTAAGCTAAAATTGTAACATGCCTAAAAAATTTTCTAATGGAAAATCGGCTAAGGCGTATAACATATTTCAGGCCATGCCGAGAGGAAAACCAAACTCACACGACTCGTACATAGATTCAGATACGCTAAAACACATGACACCGAATACTGAAGTATTGGATGAATAAAGGTCCGCCAATGTGAAACAATGGGTTAAAAATGGTTCAAAAATGGAAGTAAAGAATACTGGCAACACCACAACTAATGAACACGGCATCGAAGTGAATAAAGTGCCTACGTTATGAAAAAATTTGTTATCGGTTAAAAAAATTGTTCAAAATGGAAACGGCTTCAATTTTATTAAGGATGGTTGCGTAATAAAAAACAAAAACAACGATACTGTTGCAAAAATTACACCTGAAAATCGAATGTATAAAATTCTTACAATTTGTGACATGTATGCTGATAGGTTAACAATCATGTATTATAGAAAGGCACTGAGACGTTTACGGGTTTTTAAATTGCCCTGCTTTTTAATATATAACTATTAGTCTATGAGTCAACAAAATGAAATTCTGATGACGATCACAAAATAAAGAATTGCAAAAATTGTGCTTACGCTTAACAAACAAGAAATTCCTTCCAAGAAGGCAAAACACAGTCAATAAAATAAAATTTTTGAATTAAACCATCGCGACTTGATGGGCCCAAGGATATCATCAACCATAGGAAAGACAAGATTCATATTAATGCGATATTAAGGTAATCGATTTGATTTGTAAGAGCGAACCAGGCGCTCCTTTTTTCCTATGGGACACATTTGGTTGAGCATTCGGCTAGAATAACAAAAAGCGAAGCGTTTTTAAAAAAAGCTGGGTGCGTTATCAACTATAAACAAAAGTGGAGATATTACAAGATAAGGAGGTATTTACATTATGGACATTATATTGAAAGGCGCGCTTTTTCGCCTATCAGACACAAGCAGTAAGGGAGCAATCAGCTAGGATAACATAAACCGAAATGCTATTGAAAAGCGTGTTTTATCAGCTATAATGAACGCGAATCAATTTTACGAAGCACGCTTTGCAACAACGCTTCGATGCTCACTATTTGTATGTGTCCCATAGGCGAAAAATCGCCCATGACGCGCTGTGCAACATCAAGTAAGATAGCACTTTGTGCTCTTAAATATCATAAAAGAGCACTTTGTGCGACATGCAGTAATGCTTATTTCTAGGATTTCGTAAGAAAGCATACCTCGCGCGCTTTACAATAGCGACTTGCGGTATGCTGTTAAATGGAGTCTTACTGACATTGGTTATATCTCATTTATGACTGGCTGATTGAAAGACGTGTAATTTATTGCTCTGTTAAAAAAGACTTGAATTTTGTGTTTAGTATAAATTTTAATACTGTTCTTTGTGAAAATTTGACTGAAAACAAGTTTTGAGTTCTGTAATAGTGAATACTAATCCTGAAAACAGTTTATATAGTGGTCACCACACAAGATTGGTTCGAACAATGCGAATCATTGTACCAAAATTAAATAGTATGTCCGGATTCAGAGGATATCAAGCTTATGCCGAGTAGAATAGAAAAACTAGACTGTGGTTTTAAAGAAGAGGCAAACTGGCATAGACGGGATACCAAATGAAATTTACAAATACATATTTAGTGACCAATCAAATATTAATTTACTGAAAGATATCTTCATTAATTCTATTAAGTTATGAAAGTCGAATAAAAAACCGTTAATGTGCATAATTACTTTTTCTGCTATATTTTTCGTTTACTACAGCTACAACTACATTTTATTTTATTTTTTGCATAGTTTTTTTGTATAACCTCCAAAAAGATGTTTTAGCCTCCCGCTGAGTAGTCGATTTTTCGGTACAAACAGGTGTGTCAAATTTCAAATATGCAACACTTTTTCTCTTATAGATATTTCATAAATGACCCCAAATGATAAATAAAAAAGGTAAAAATGACAAATAAATATTAATAGTTTTTACTTACTTGAACTGTTGCTAACGCAACTAACATAAAGAAAATGGACAAAAATACTTTAAAATTCATTGTAGTTTATTTTTGATTGTTTGTTTAGCATAAAACTGGTTATTTTATCAAACTATAAACCATAAAATAATGTTCGTTGTTTTTATATAAAAATGTATTAATAAATGAAATTTTTTAATATCTACCTTTTCTTATACTGGAAAAATTTTCAAAGATAGCTTCCGAATATAAAACTCAGACTTCTAATTATTCAAACGAAGTGACTGATGAACTAAGTTTGAACTAAGTTCATTAGTTGCTATACATGGTACCTGGGATTTTTTTCTGGATGTTTGAAGCTTTCTTTGGTGAATTGAAGGTTGTATGTTGTATTTGTTTTGTAAATTTGATCGGAACCAGTTTAACGACAGAGGATAATTTTGACCATAGTATCCCAGCGCATTGTATTGACGTGCGTAAAATATTGCATGTGCGGAATATAGTTGAACTAATTATAATACTGGTAGTCAAAATGAATAAACACTTTGCTAATCATTTTTTTGCATTAAAAAGCGGTCTAGGTGCGACCCGAAAGGTCCACACGGCTAACTTCTCAGTGGAAAGGGTAAAAAATATCATATGTTTTAATATTTATAATTTTTTTGTAAAATTTTTTTTTTTGCATTTTTCCGTGGACTTCTTAGAGGGGGTCCACTGCATCTTCGCCCCTGCATCCCCCAGGGGCTTCGCCTCTTGCAACACGAGCGGGGGCTTCGCCCCTGCACCCCCAATACGTTAAAACTATATAAATGATAAGTGATAATAGTGACAATTATACAATTTTTCATTCGGTACAAAAAACGGCTTGAACGATTTTGCTCAAAATCTAATCAGGTCTAAGTTACATAATTATGCGTTAAATGAAACTGGTCGCATGTCAGTATCATCATTTGTTCTCGAGATATACGAGACGAAATATAAATACATACAAACAAACATACATACATACATACATGTGCACACAAGGACATCCTTTTAAAACCGTACTATTCGACTCTTAAGGCCTTGAAACGTAGAGATATGTCTAAATTTTCAATTTGCAAAATTGGACCCATTACAATAACTATCCCACTGGGAAGTTAAAAAGAGTAAAAACTTAATCTATGATATACTTTAGATCAGAAAAATTTAACTGGCTTGTTCTCAATATCAGTCTCAGCAACAGTTGAGACTTGTTATACCATGTATATATGAAATATATACTCACTGTCAAAAAAAATGCCACAGTTAAAACATTCTAAGCGTACTCATCATATGTTATGTTATAATAGTAACACTTAGAATGTTTTAAAACGAGCATTTTTTTCACATTGAGATACATAGTATATTAAGTTTAGTCCCAAGTTTGTAACGCTTAAAAATAATGATGCTAGGAAAAAAATTTTGTCATAGGTGTTCATAAAATCACCTAATTAGTCCATTTCCGGTTGTCCGTCCGCCCGTCCGTCCGTCTGTGGATAACTCAAAAACGAAAAAAGATATCGAGCTAAAATTTTTACAGCGTACTCAGGACGTAAACAGTGAGGTCAAGTTCGTAAATGAGCATCATAGGTCAATTAGATCTTGGATCCGTAGGACCCATCTTGTAAACCGTTAGAGATACAACAAAAGTACATCACTGTTTACCCATGACGGCGCCAATTAGGCGGAAATTTTATAATATGTATGTTTGTATGTGTAATGTGATAAAGAAATCAACACTGACTATGCATGGTATTTCAATAATTAACTCAGCCAATTGTTTGTTTTCACTTGTTTTAATTTTTAAATTTCGAGCGTACAAGTGATTTAGGTATCAGTGTAAAAACTTGTATGATATCTGAATATTTTACTCAAAATATTGTCTATATAAAATGGAAAAATTCACAATGTTGGGTATTTACATGAGATTTATACCCATTAACAGTGTATAAATTATTTTACGATCTATTAAAGAAAACCGTAAGAAATTTTTGATTTGTTGTTATCTTTGCGTCTATGTTAATTTTATTTTTGTTACCACCATATTGCAGTATTCTATCCAACATAATAGTCCAAGGCCCCTCAGACCTTATTTATTTTCTGATGGACAAAATATGTACAATAGAGTAGTATTCGGGAGTACAGTGAGATAATACATGCCTGTAAGCTTGAAACGACGGTCAATCCTCAGATACCAGGTGCTACAGGTATGTAAACATTGTACTCAATTTTATTGTAGTCTAAGGACTCATTCTAACATATGCTGTAGGAAATATTGTAAAAAATTTGAAATTAATACTGCTAGACACATTCTGTCGGAAGTATTTATTGCCGGAAACTTTAAATATTGAAAGCAAAAAACATACAATCTTGGCAACCGCAAAAAACCAATATTACTTGAATTATATATGTTGTAAGATACCTTCCCACAAAATTGACATTACTTTGACCATTCGGAACCCTCATAAAATCGAAAAAACTCCTTAAAATTAACTTTTTCTGTTCTAGACATGCAAGAAAGATTTATGAAGGATCCAATCAAATAGTAGAAGATCTGCTGCAAAAAATAGTTAAAGACGTTAATAGTCATAGGGCTTAGCAAAATGAAACTGCATTTTATGCAGAAATCAAGTCACTTTTCCCGGTGATACTAGGGACCAATATGAATGATTTAATCCAAGGAAACGAAAATTTCATCCACTGTAATTCAAGATGGCGGACCTTTTCCAAAATGGCGGCTGCATAATTTAAAAACTCAAAACGGTTGCATCGATTTAAGTGATTGGGGTGTCAATCAATTCTTATTAACGCCTCTAATCAAATAAAAAATAAACCATTTAAAAAATTAAAGATAGCGGCCGAATATTCAGAAAAGTGTGTAATTTTTCAATTGATTTTTTCATTCTAGTGAAAATAACAACTAAATATCTTATGATATGGTCACATATTTTTTTATTTAAATAAAACCTGATAATATTAGATACAAAATAAAAAAAAATAGCTTTACTATCCGTTGAGTAGTTTTTGAACTATACAAATTACAAAAGATGCGTGTGGTTTTGAAAGCCTTCATTGTACGTAATATGATACATCGTACATATGCCAGTAGATATGTACTTTTTACCTGGAAAGTACTCCGAAGTTAATGCAATTTTTAAAAGCTATTTGGGGGTACTCTAGGATGTCGAGTTTTCGGCCTCGAGGACTCTGTGTTAACTTGAGGGAAGGGCCAAAAACTCAAAAATTTTCGGATTTCTTTCCGTTTTTCGCTTATATTTCGTTACTTAAGCCCATTTTGTGTTCTATAGTTCAATACAAAGTTGTATAACATTCAATTTGCTAAGCTTTGGCATATTAAAATATTTTCTAGATTCAATAATAACCGAGATACAGCCAATCAAAGGTAGACATATTTTCTTGCAATGTAAAAAAGTAGCCGAAAAATAAAACTTTTGGCCCTATAACTATTTATTGTC
Source organism: Chrysoperla carnea (assembly GCF_905475395.1). Classification (NCBI taxonomy): domain Eukaryota; kingdom Metazoa; phylum Arthropoda; class Insecta; order Neuroptera; family Chrysopidae; genus Chrysoperla; species Chrysoperla carnea. Next base: position 74,644,328 of record NC_058341.1, read on the forward strand.
ATCATTATCGTGTTAACTATGCTAATCGCACATCAATATCAACAGTCAAGTTCAACTTTGACCTCAGTCCTACCCCAGTCTTATTTTAATGTAAGAACTGCATTTTCAGAAACTTTAACCCCCACCAAATACTCTTACGTTGTACACAATGTGATGTCACAGAGTGGGGGAGGTTTCACTGACCAAGATAATTGTTTTGATTTGCAGTTTCCACACTTTCATTATTATTATTTTTTTAATCATTTATAAGGGTCTGAACAAATAAAATAATATTGGTTTGTCATTGGAATGTTTTTAATTGTTTTAAAAACTATATATTAAAAAAACTCGAAAAGTTTTGAAAATTTATTGATAATTAGGATTTTATAATTAAAAGTTTCATAGAGAAAACACATCATGTTACAAAAATCTGTCAGCGCTGGGGGGCTGTCGGATTCTCTTCCTCGTCGTCGAAGTCCATGGGCTTGTCTCTCTCATGCACTTTTGGTGAGGGAGAAAAGGGGAGATTAGTGGCGTTCTCACTCTCATCATTCGTATCAGCAACGTTGGTGTGGACTGAGGGACTGATTCAGACTGAGGGAAGTTTTTGCATGATGTGCCCACAAAGTGCTTGCACAACAGACCAGCCTAACACCTGCAGTGGCACAGTCAGTCGTATACTTGAAGCTTATTATATGTAGCAGCTGTTCTAGAGCAGCGTCCATCGTTGTGGTGATGGGAACAGGTTTGTGATGATGGCACCCCCATGACCGAATTTTACGTTCTTTGTGAGCTTAATCGTTTGACCATCGTAGGACCACTTTTGACCACCCTCAATTTTCGTTTGACCACCCTCCGTTCGGAAAATATTCACGATTCAAAATTTTATTTCTCGTAGCCTCCACCATAACCAGCATAGGGAAAATAACATGGTAGCACCCCCATGAACGAAATTTAATTTAATTGTGAGCTCAATCGATTCTAAATCGTAGGACCACTTTTGACCACTCGCAATTTTCGTTTGACCACCCTTCGTTCGAAAAATATTTAGAAAAAACAATTTTTTTTTTAACGAAAAACAATAAAGGCTCGATTCTAATGAATTACTACAAATTCTGGGGTGTTATTGTGCTCAATCGTTGGAGAATCGTAGGACCACCCAGGAATATTAACAAAAATCGTTAGACCACCCTCCGTTCGAAAAATATTTAGAAAAAACAAATTTTTTTTTAACGAAAAAACGTTCCCTCCACCATCCAAAGATTGTAATAACGACAAAAACAAAAAAATCGATTTTCTACTAAAGGAGTGAAAAATTTATAGATTTTTTCATCCAAATCCATTCAAAATCGTAGGACCACTTTTGACCACCCACAATTTTCGTTTGACCACCATCAGTTCGAAAAATATTTCCAAAAAACGAATTTTTTTTTAACGAAAAAAAATGAAAAATGAATTTTTATATAAGCAGCAGGAATTCTGAGGTGTTTTTGATGTCAATTGTTAGTGAATCGTAGGACCACCCCAAAATATTCACAAAAATCGTTTGACCACCCTTCGTCCGAAAAATATTTAGAAAAAACAATTTTTTTTTTAACGAAAAACAAAAAAGGCTGGATTCTAATGAATTACAACAAATTCTGGGGTGTTTTTGTGCTCAATCGTTCGAGAATCGTAGGACCACCTAGGAATATTAACAAAAAACGTTAGACCACCCTCCGTTCGAAAAATATTTAGAAAAAACAAATTTTTTTTAACGAAAAAACGTTCCCTCCACCATCCAAAGATTGTAATAACGACAAAAACAAAAAAATCGATTTTCTACTAAAGGAGTGAAAAATTTATAGATTTTTTCATCCAAATCCATTCAAAATCGTAGGACCACTTTTGACCACCCACAATTTTCGTTTGACCACCCTCATTTCGAAAAATATTTCCAAAAAACGAATTTTTTTTTAACGAAAAAAAATGAATTTTTATATAAGCAGCAGGAATTTTGAGTTGTTTTTGATGTCAATTGTTAGCGAATCGTAGGACCACCCCAAAATATTCACAAAAATCGTTTGACCACCCTTCGTTCGAAAAATATTTAGAAAAAACAATTTTTTTTTAACGAAAAACAAAAAAGGCTGGATTCTAATGAATTACTACAAATTCTGGGGTGTTTTTGTGCTCAATCGTTCGAGAATCGTAGGACCACCTAGGAATATTATCAAAAAACGTTAGACCACCCTTCGTTCGAAAAATATTTAGAAAAAACTAATTTTTTTTCAACGAAAAAACGTTCCCTCCACCATCCAAAGATTGTAATAAGGACAAAAACAAAAAAAATCGATTTTCTACTAAAGGAGTGAAAAATTTATAGATTTTTTCATCTAAATCCATTCAAAATCGTAGGACCACTTTTGACCACTCACAATTTTCGTTTGACCACCCTCAGTTCGAAAGATATATAAATATTAAATTCATAATCATCTAATCGTTTGACCATCGTTGGACCAGTGTAGAAAACCTCAAAATTTGTTACCACAAACCACAAACTTTATTGGACCACTCTTAGTTTGAAGAATTCTGGTGGTGAAAATTGATACTTTATATTCTTATATTTTATTTATATCATATGCAGGGATGTTAATGAATACAGTTTAGATTCATTAATCAGTGAAAAAATAATGTTCGGAAAAACTAGTTATACTTTTTTACACTTATTATCTATATTACGATAAAAGCTAAGCAACAGCGATAATTAGTGTTAAAAATTTGGTTTTATGGTGGTTTTTATTATTACTTTTTACAATTATATCAACCAATGTATTTCATAAACGAAAGACTATAAGAATTACTTTTTATAAAATCCATTAAGTTAACAGGAAAAAGATAAGCTTTTGCAATTAAATTATCAAGAATGCTTTATAAACGCAAGAATTTTTGAATGATTTCTTTAAAAAAATTTTAAAAAGAAGGTTCCAGTTTGTTAGTCATTTCCACACCACCTTCGAGGTAGACTTATTGGCGCGAAGGATCCAATTTGATCCTTTGTTGCCCATAACAACGTTTTTTTTCTTCTGAAATGTTATTTTGTTAGTTAGCGTTCTTATTTAAAATTTTAAATAAATGTCTAAATTTTTTTTTAAAAGCGGATTTTGAGAATGTGTTTTAGATTTGTCATTTTCTGATTTCAAATTTTGTTTTGATGTCAATGTTTAAATAAAAATTTCTTTGTTGAACAAATTTTCATTTTTTGGCCTATTATTGCACACATGTTAAAAAACTTAATAAAATTTTAATTTATTGTGCGTACACTTAACATAGTGGTGTACGGTTTTCTAGCAAATACTTTAAAAGTTTTTAAATAATTTAATACTGGAACTTGATAAATGTGTTCGATTTTTTAAACTTCTCTAATTTATTAGAAATAGTGCAACACTGATATTCAACATTCTTTACACTTTACAGGGTATTACAACAAATAACTCAGTTAATTGCTTATTTTCACTTGTTTTTAATATTATTTGAGTTGTTTATTCGTATGTGAGGCCTACTTCAGAAAAAAAATTCGTTTTTTGGAAATATTTTTCGAACTGAGGGTGGTCAAACGAAAATTGTGGGTGGTCAAAAGTGGTCCTACGATTTTGAATGGATTTGGATGAAAAAATCTATAAATTTTTCACTCCTTTAGTAGAAAATCGATTTTTTTGTTTTTGTCGTTATTACAATCTTTGGATGGTGGAGGGAACGTTTTTTCGTTAAAAAAAATTTGTTTTTTCTAAATATTTTTCGAACGGAGGGTGGTCTAACGTTTTTTGTTAATATTCCTAGGTGGTCCTACGATTCTCGAACGATTGAGCACAAAAACACCCCAGAATTTGTTGTAATTCATTAGAATCCAGCCTTTTTTGTTTTTCGTTAAAAAAAAATTGTTTTTTCTAAATATTTTTCGAACGAAGGGTGGTCAAACGATTTTTGTGAATATTTTGGGGTGGTCCTACGATTCGCTAACAATTGACATCAAAAACAACTCAAAATTCCTGCTGCTTATATAAAAATTCATTTTTTTTCGTTAAAAAAAAATTCGTTTTTTGGAAATATTTTTCGAAATGAGGGTGGTCAAACGAAAATTGTGGGTGGTCAAAAGTGGTCCTACGATTTTGAATGGATTTGGATGAAAAAATCTATAAATTTTTCACTCCTTTAGTAGAAAATCGATTTTTTTGTTTTTGTCGTTATTACAATCTTTGGATGGTGGAGGGAACGTTCTTTCGTTAAAAAAAAATTTGTTTTTTCTAAATATTTTTCGAACGGAGGGTAGTCTAACGTTTTTTGTTAATATTCCTAGGTGGTCCTACGATTCGCGAACGATTGAGCACAAAAACACCCCAGAATTTGTTGTAATTCATTAGAATCCAACCTTTTTTGTTTTTCGTTAAAAAAAAAATTGTTTTTTCTAAATATTTTTGAACGAAGGGTGGTCCAACGAAAATTGTGAGTGGTCAAAAGTGGGCCTACGATTTAGAATCGATTGAGCTCACAATTAAATTAAATTTCGTTCATGGGGGTGCTACCATGTTATTTTCCCTATGCTGGTTATGGTGGAGGCTACGAGAAATAAAATTTTGAATCGTGAATATTTTCCGAACGGAGGGTGGTCAAACGAAAATTGAGGGTGGTCAAAAGTGGTCCTACGATGGTCAAACGATTAAGCTCACAAAGAACGTAAAATTCGGTCATGGGGGTGCCATCTTCATAAACCTGATGGGAACCCCACCTGTAAACAAATGAATCAGTTAATTAATGCACGTGCATTGTATATGTTGTTACGAGAATATTTAAAAAAAATACCTACCTTGTTTGGTAAACTTTCGTCCCCATTAAGAAGGATAATGCTGATGGCTTTCTTGGTTTCCCATCCACGCCTGTACTTGACAGTACAGTCAAGTTCTGTATGAGTAGTACTTGGCAGCATCTCTAGTTGATGGTAATCTGACAAGCCGACATTTCATTTTGAATGTTTTTTCAACTAACATCAATAAAAATTTGTGGGAAATTCGATAAAATGGAAAATGTTATCCCAATAATGGATGCCCTTTTTTTATTTTTAATCAATCAATTATTATTTAAATACAAGATGGTAAACTTGATTTACAAAGAAAGAGAATATATTAAAAACTTGGTTTTTTATTACTGAATATTATATACAATCAGTAGAATAATGTAGTTGTTTACATTTTTCCACAAATTTTCCAAACTTTTCCAATTTTTTTGAATGTATAATGTTTTAAATAAATAAAAGCATTCCGAAATCATAAAACAAAATTATTTTGAATGAAAATAATTAACAATAAAAAAATTATTATCCTGAAAAAATAATAATGAAAATATGGAAACTGCAAATCACAACAATAATATTAGTCAGCGGTACCTCCCCACCCTGTGACATTACATTGTGTGTACAACGTAAGAGTATTTAGTGTGGGTGAAGGTTTCTAAAAATGCACTTCTTACACTATAATGAGACAACTTCACGTTTGGGGATGGAATAAAGTTGGGGAAGGGGTATTGTTTTAGGGCCAAAACCTTCATTTTCGGCTACTTTTTTACTTATCTTTGATCGGCTGTATCTCGGTTATTATTGAGTCTAGAAAATCGTTTAATATACCAAAGCTATACAAATTTAATGTTCTACAACTTTGTAATGAATTATAGAACACAAAATGGGATTAAGTAACGAGAAATAGCCTGTAAAAATTGCATTAACTTCGGAGTACTTTCCAGGTAAAAAGTAAATATCTACTGGCATATGTACGATGTATCATATTACGTACAATGAAGGCTGTCAAAACCACACGCATCTTTTGTAATGCGTATAGTTCAAAAACTAGAGTATTTCTTACTCAGTTTTTTTTACTCAACGGATAGTAAAGCTATTTTTTTATTTTGAAGCTAATAGTACCAAGTTTAATTTATATAAAAAAATATGTGACCATATCATAAGATATTAAGTTGTTATTTTCACTAGAATGAAAAAATCAATTGAAAAATTACACTCTTTTAAATGGTTTATTTTTTATTCGATTGGAGTCAATAAAAAGTGATTAACACCCCAATCACTTAAATAGTTGCAACCGTTTTGAGTTTATAAATTTTTTAAATTATGCAGCCGTCATTTTGGAAAAGGTCCGCCATCTTGAATTCCAGTGGATGAAATTTTCGTTCACACGGATGAAATCATTCGTATTGGTCCCTAGTACCGGGCAAAGTGGCTTGCTTTCTGCATAAAATGCAGCTTCCGATGAAAATATCCCCGTAAGCCCTAAAACTATAAAGATATTTATTATAGATAGCTTCATATTGTGGAAGTCCATAATGATGATTTTATCTACGCCAGTGAGATAAGAGCTACTTTTCTCACTCAGTATGCGTGGGAAACATAGTTCATTATCACCCTAGTGTCGTAATTAATTCATAAGCACTTGTATCGTTATGAATTCATTACCACTCTCTAAATTACTGTCAAAATGGCTACAAGCTACAACAGGCTACTTTATTAAGTATTTAAATGTTATATTTTTATACACTGTGTATATGAAAAATATATCAAGGTATACTAATTTTAGTCCCAAGTTTGTAATGTTTAGAAATATTGATGCTATTAACAAATTTTGGTATAGGTGTACATATAATCACCTAACTAGTCCATTTCCGGTTGTCTGTCTGTCTTCACGATAACTCAAAAACGAAAAGGACTAAAAAAGTGAGGCTGAGTTCGGAAATGAGCAACATAGGTCAATTGGGTCTTGGGTACGTCCATCTTGTAAACTGTTAGATAGAACCAAAGTTTAAATGTAAAAAATGTTCCTTATAAAAAATAATTAACTTTTGTTTGAAACATTTTTTCCTAAACATGAATGTTTATCCGTGAGGGCGCAAATTAGGACCAAATTTTGGTGTTCATTTTCTCCAAACCTATATAATATAGGGAGTTGAAAATTTGCAGGAAGCTTTAAATAGTATTCTTGTAAAACATTCTTCAAAAACAAAACAAAAATTCTAGAAAGTTATTTCGAAAATTTTCGAAATTTTCGAAAAACAAATAAATAAAAGCCGAGTAAAAAGCCTGGTCGTGTTAGTTTTTTAAACTCTTCTAATTTATAAAAACTTTGAACAGGAGGGCCATATCAAAAAAGTTTCAAGACAAAGTTGTAGCTAGGGTACATACGCACAATTTTCTAAATATAGCCCCTTATGCCCATTTTTACCGTTTTGTTTTTAATAATTTGTTTCGAGTAGAAGGTTGACTCTAAAATTAATATGTGTGCCGTGACATCAAGTGATAGTGGTTTGTGAATATCACCACTTCCGGTGCCAAACCATTTCCGGAAAATCTTAAAATTGGTTAAGTCCAAACAATGCAGTTACTTAAAAAAATTAAAATAGATCTTGTAGATTTAGGTCAATGTTACCTAAAAATACTATTGTAAGTTTGGTTATTATTCCAACTTCTGAGCTAACTTGTCGTCGGTGGATTTATTTTTTCTCATATAGAGCCGGAGAAATTGATCAAAGAACCGGAGAAATTGAGGATTGAAATTGAGTTAATTGTTGAAATAACCTAAAATGTGTGTGTGTTAGATTAAAAATAAAAATTTTTTTTCAAGGTAAAACCCCTGTAGACGCGTTAGACAATTTGTAATATATGTATAATAAATAATATTTGGTGGGATAAATTTTATGATTTCGCGTCATCAACATGCTATGAATATAGTTACAGATATATCGCAACCTAGGAAACTAAAACTTTTTACAATCGATAAAACGATACCTATGTAATAATTAATTAAAGATGTACGCCTAATTATTAACTAAATGATTCTGTTCGTTGGTAACTAACTAGTAGTTTACTACATAGCCACAGTGGGAGTGGGTTTCTTGGAAAGATTTGTGCCGGTCTATATTTTAATTTGTCTCGGCTACGTTAAAGTTGCTACTTAAACTACTGGATTGGTTTTTATTTAACGCAGTTGTATTTTTTGATTTTTAAATTTTTATTTTACATTTTTTAGTTAGGATTTTTAAATACCTATTTAATGAGACTCCACTTAATATAGTTCACAGACTTTCGTTTTCAGCCCATGCGCCCATGTATGTTTGGTCTTTGTGGCACTCTAGAGATCAAATGCGTGGACCGATTAATAGGTTTATCTCTTTAATACCACCTAATCAATAGTACCCGACTTAACATAATTCGTCGACTTTCATTTTTTTCTTAAAAAATATGGCGTATTGAATTTTCATTACTGTCATGTTTTTAATGATCCTCGCAAGATTAAGATGAATCGACTCACGTAAAAATAATCAAAATCGTCCTGGGCGCTTAAAATAAAATAAAAACCAAACACAATTTAACAATTTTTTTTATAAAAATAAATCACTCAAAATAATAATTTAAATCACACAATTTCGATTTCAACCGATGTAACCACCAACTTGGTTACCTACAAGTCTTTGTTGTCCACCTTCTGAACCATATCTTTTTTGTCCTGCACTTCCTTTGTTACCTCTATTTCCATGTTAGCCAACGTCCTTGTTGTCCTCCTCGTCTTTGGCCGCCTATCTGAAAATTATTAATTAGAGAAAAAAAATATACCATAAATTACAGATTTCTGTAAAAATAGTCAATATAAAATATTTCACGGCTATCTTTTCTGATATACTCAATAATTACGACTATTATACATTTAAACAAAATAGAAAACCATACATATATTTTACCTGTGTAAAACAACCATACCAATATTTCGGGTGTTATAGAAAGGGGACAAGCGAGAGCAATCTTTATCAATCTTTACGTTTAAACCTAGCGAAGCGGGTGGGTATCACTCTAGTTAAAAATAAAGAATGAAATTCATGACTATAACACTCGACAAAATAATGATTAACGTATTGCAAACTACAGTTTGCAAAAATACAATAACTCTACGGAAATTATTGGGATTGAATTGTACAATGCCAAAATTCAAACGCAAGCACATTATAATGAATTGACTTCCAAAGAAAATTTTTTTTTTTCCGTTTTTTTTTTTTGTTTTGAAAGTTAGTTAAAGTTCAAAAAATGCCATCTAAGCTATCGAAACCGATTTTTAATCGTGCATTTAATTAAAACTTTAATGTTAAATTTCAAATTTTTGTAATATATACAATTATTAATGGTTTGAATCCAAAGAGTTTATATACATAGAAAAGGATCTGCTAGAGAAGGATACATCGCGAAGGATCTGCTAGCCTGAAAATGAGTTTCCCTATGTCCCTGCCATAGTCATATGTCATAATTATATGATGCATAGAGATTTTGTGTCTACTATTGTATTTGTTTTGTACAAAAAGAGGTTATATAAAGTTTTGTATTATTTTTTCTGGAAAATGAAAAATGTTTAATATGCAGATTTGAATATTCTCCAATATGCGGCCGTAGTTTATACTAAGTAAACAATATACTAAGTTAAATAATTAAAGTCAATAAAACTTTTAGTTAGTTTTATTAAAAATTAAACTGTTTATATTGTGTTTGTTATGTAAATAAAGTTTCTTTTAACGTTTCTACTTTTTGAATACCCTTTAATGTATTATATAATATTCCATAAATCGTTTTTTAATTATTTACTTAATAGCAATAATGTAAACAATATGTAGCCAATGACATATAGATTATACAAGGACACAGGGGAACTCACTGACAGCCTCTCATTCATCATATCGCCAGTTTTGGGCTCTGATGTTCTCCTGTTGTATAAACTTTTGGGTACACTATGAAATGTCAAAGCAGATGACGTCATGAATCATGGCGCACGATTCTGAAGTGTTTTAATATCACAATTTTTTTAACCGAGTATATTTATTACAAAACACTTTTAAAAGTAAATATTTTATTATAGGAATCATTTTTTTGGTCCCTTCAATCGATTCGACGTGTTTTTGGAACATGGAAAAATTTACTGGAAGTGTCTATTGTTTTAATATTTTTTATATTACCATACTAATGGACTTATTTTTGTATCTTATTGTAAAATAAATAAGAATAATAATTATTATGATAGAAAACACAGTATACGATATACCTGATTGGCTGCTGCAGCCGCAGTAGCTGGAGTAGCTGGTGTAGCTGGAGTTGCTGGAGTAGCTGGAGTAGCGGGTGTGGCGGGTGTGGCGGGTGTAGCTGGAGTAGCTGGAGTAGCTGGAGTAGCCGGAGTAGCCGGAGTAGCTGGAGTAGCTGGAGTAGCTGGTGTAGCTTGTGTAGCAGGAGTAGCCGGGGTAGCAGGAGTAGCTGGAGTAGCTGGTGTAGCTGGTGTAGCTGGAGTAGCTGGAGTAGCTGGTGTAGCTGGGGTAGCAGGTGTAGCTGGAGTAGCTGGAGTAACTGGAGTAGCTGCAGAAAACTATAAAAAGAATAATAAATTGAAATTGATTTAAGAAAATTGTTGATAATTGATTGGTGATAAATAAAATATTTATATGAAATATTAAAATATTTCAAATAAAAAAGATGTCAAAATGTTCTTTTTTTGGTCTCTTTGTATTGTGTTAATATATATTAAATTTTACGCACCAGTTATTTACATATTCACGGCAACTTAAAAAATAAATAACAAACTCTATATTATTTATCATTTTAAAATGAATCAAATGCACTTCAATATAAATATCATCGTATCAATATATAGCTTATGGAAATATACAGAATGTTCGACTTACATCTAGGCATATAAATATCACGAGTATGACAGAGTACACGCGTTAAGCAATGCATCTAAGTAAGAGGTATTATAGGTGTTATATGAAATTGCAAAAGTAACTTGTATCGTGGCTTGTCTGTTGTAGTTAAACTATTCAACTAAGAAACTTCCGCTCTCCAAGCATCTTACAACTATCTCAACGCATATCGAAGCTTCAAAACATGTAGATAATAGCTCTCACTTAGATGCATTGCTTAACGCATGTATTCTGTCATACTCGTGATATTTATATGCCTAGATGTAAATCGAACATTCTGTATAGCTTTAGTTTCAATATTTAGCTTATAGAAATTAATGAAAAAAGTACACTGTTTTTGAAAAAAATGTTTATAGAAAAAACAATGTTGAAAACTATCTATTTTAGCATCCTTAAAAACATATTTAAATAGTAAGATTTTAAACGCATGGCTTACGAAAACGTTCATTTTTTCGATTTTTCCTATTTATCTCAAAAACTGAAGGTTCTGTGAAAAAACTTCCATACAAAAGTTGAACCCTATATCGCGTTTATTATTTCATACATTCACTTCTTACTAGTACATCTGTCTCAGCATCTTCCCATAAAAAAGTACGAGCTGCTACACATAGGTCGAAATTTTTTTGTAATAGTTTGATTAACTTTTATTTTCCCTTCCCATAAAAGCGCGAATCATAACCGGTTCATGCATGTACAACTGGAATGATACCTCTGGGTTTTTTACGTTCAAAACTAAAACAATCATACACCGAATTACTTTCGAATTTGACCTCGGCTTATAAAAATAAATATTTCTACCGTATGGTGGAACTTTGTCTACTATAACGACTATTATGTATTTTCAGATACTGTGACTGCACTTTGCACGATTAATGCGTCGGAATCTTTGACAGCTTGGCCCATCTTAATTCCACGAACTTGCACTTTCGCATCAGTATTTCGATTATAATTGCTTTTTATTTTTTTTTTTTATAAAATAAAATTAAAGAATCTTGTTTCATCGGAATTTTACTATCGATATTGAAAACGAAAATGAGGATGAAAATGAAAATAATGTTGATGAAAATGATGTCAATGATGACGATGCTGACAACGACGGTGTGATTGATGACTATTTAGGTAAATGCGATGCAGAAATACGCAATGAAAGTGATTTAGAAAAAAACGAAGATTGAATTATTGTTAAATTGTATTATTGTATAAATATTCTGATCATAAAAAGCAATTAATCTGATAAATATTTTACACAATAATGAAAGAAAAAATCAAAATATACAGTTTTGGTCATTTTTCGCTAAAAATAGGATAAAAAAAAATTATATATCGAAAACTAAAGGTTGAAAAAAAAGTTGCCCACAAAATTGTATGTATTTCAATTGTCTACAGCTTTTGTACGAAGCTTTTTTTCATTGAACCTTCAGTTTTGGAGATAAATAGGAAAACCCAAAAAAGTGAGGTTCTAGAGCTATCTTAAAAATGTAATGAGCTTTATATTACGGCGCATAAAGTGCACTAATAAGGTATTTGATTTGATAGTTAAGGGTGCGACAGGTTTTCTATGGGTCGCATAAAGTTAATGAGCATTAGGCTAAGATAATATAACCAACGTGACAGTATATATTTTCTCCTCTCACTCTTATATGAGAAAAACGCGCACTTTAATAGTGTAGTTGTTGCGTCTTAGATCATACCCATTTCTAGGATTTCGTAAGAAAGCGTGCTTCACGTTGCGCGCTCTATAATGACGTTTAACGTCGTATTATTGTTAGACAATGAGCACAAATCGCGGTATTAATTATTGTAGTCTAATGTTACATACGTTATACTGCATTTGTTTATTTTGTTTAAGTAGGCAATTTACTTAAATTGCTTTACTGTATAAGCCATGTGCCTACTCTGAAATCGTTTCCCACTCTGAAAACTTATTAGCTTCTCAATTGATGTAAATTGATTTTTAAACTTAAAATAATACAAACAATTGATGATAAACATTGTATATACAGGCTATTTCAACAATTAACAACTAAGTCAATTGTTTTTTTCTCTTGTTTTAATGTAATTTTAAAAAAGAGGATTGCGCGCGTGCTTGAATAACTTAAAAATATACGATCTTAAAATAAACATCTGGGTCAATTTGAAAGCTAGGAAGTCGAATAAAAAACGATGTACAAATGTGCACAATTACTGCAACTACAACTTTTATTATTTTATATTTTTTTATTTGTTGCACAACGTTTTTGTAATTTATGATATGTTTTTAAACAACCAAAAATGCTTTTTCGTATAGATATATAATATTATTTTACTATTCAAATTAAGATGAGCATTTCTGTGGGCTGTATTATGCATTTTGTTAAAATATATCCCCTTAAGGACCCACAATACCCAGTTTATTGCTTAATTATACTTGTGGTGTACACTTTTTACCTGTTTTATTTGAATGGTGATCGAAAAACAACACAATTTGGGCAGTGTTTCTTTTAGTTACCTGTTTCATTTATGTTGTGTCGAGATACGATATTTTATTCTATTTTTCACCTTTTTATTTATCTTTCCTATTATTATTTTTTGATTTAATTTTTATTTTTTATTTTTGCTTATTATTTTTACTTAATTTGATTTTTTGTTTGTTTCAGTTTGTCATTTGGTAAAATTTTTTATTTTGTTTTAGGTGAAAGCAGGCAGTTACATTGTTTTAGAGGGTGTAACATAAAGATTTATTATTATTATAATCGGGTAAATAATTTTATTTTTATTTTAAGGGTAATATTTTATTATTATTTGTTTCAGTGTGATGCGGTCTCTTTCGGATTTGTAAATATTTTTTAATTTTAAGATTGTTTTAATTTTAAGAGGTTTAATGCTACTGAAGAGGATTGCCAAAGCAATCGAAACCGGTCTAGCTAATTAATAATTTTATAATCTAGCTAAATATTTTTATTGTGGGTCCTTAAGGGGATATATTTTAACAAAATGCGTTATTTTACTAAATGACCCCAAGTGATTCATAAAAAAGTTAAATAGTAAAAATGAAAAATAAATAATAATAGTTTGTACTTACTTGAACTGTTGCTAACGCAACTAATGAAACGATAATGATTAAAAATACGTTAAAATTCATTGTAGTTTATTTTTGATTGTTTGTTTTCGATAAAACTTTGTTTGTTGTCTAAAACTATAAACCATAAAAGAATTTTCTTTGTTTTTGTACAAAAGTTTATTAACAAATGGAATTTTTTTCAGAAATTTTTTTATACTAGTTTTTCATACATTTTTTTATACTAGAAAAATTGCTTGCAAATATAAAATTCAGACTTCTTATTATTTAAACCTCAGCTCAGTAAACTTGCAACACTTAACCTTCTTAAAAAATTGGTAATGGCCTAGCTCTGATCTTAAAAGGGTATACTTCTAACAAACCAAAGTGACACTGAGCAAGATAGAGTGTACACATACATACATACATATATATATATATATATATATATATATATATATATATATATATATATATATATATATATATATATATATATATATATCTCGCTCAGTAGTGGCACTTTGGTTTGATAGAATACTAACATCGTAAAATGAAAACGAAATCCATTTAAATGGAATTAGTTTTCAATCACATTGTTTCAATTGAATTCAATCATAATGTTTGTTGGGTAATAATTATTACTCATAAAAAATTATGATGTCCTTATGATCTCCTCAACCAGATTCAGGAATAAAGTTGTTAAAAAAGAAAATTGAGTTTTCATCCTTGATCTGCCCGTTTATAGTTAACCAATCAAAAATAAATTAAACAAAAGTAGCAGAGTTTGATGGGGACATCATGTTCTGACGTCAGTTTGGCCTAATTTTCCGAGTTGCTTTAATTGTCAATTTAGATCATAAACGGTAATAGGTAGAATAAAACTTTAAATTAGAAATTTGATCCTCATATAAAAACTAATATGATTTATTTAAAACCTTGTTTTCGAAAATCGTTGGCTTTCGGATGAAATACGACTTAAAAAAATGCCATTGCATTTAATCACTACTCAAATGTCAAGTTGTTTTATCAATTAAAATAATCAGATTAATTTAATCGTATTTTTCGATTTTGGGCTATTTGCTTGATAGTTAATATAATTACATAGTCATTCAACTTTTGAGAGCCTACTTAAAAAAAATCTTGTCTTATTTCAAAATACCCATAAATGGTCTATAAAATAACCAGTTACATTTATTTAAATATTAATGAATAAGCCAATTTTTCGGATGGTTGTTATTATTATGTTATTCGCTCCGTGCATGTTTTATTTCACAGAGTTACCATAGTAACGATAGAATCTTTTTTAATACTGCTTTATTACTATAATTGTATGGATGGAAATATAAGTCTATGGATTATACATTTAAAAAATCTTATTTGTGCAATTTCTTTATTTTCAGAATTTCTAATGCAACAATTTTAACTTTAAATTTGACATTTACTTTACCATTTCCAAATTTTATAACAGCGCTGCGGTCGATTTAGCTTTCCTCACTACCTAATCTACTGTGCTCCCTACCAATACTTTGCACTTATTTCACACTGTGAGCTCGAACAAACAGAAGTAATAAAACAGGACAGTTGAAAATCTGTAAAGAGTACCTATTTGTATAAATAACAAATATTTACAAATTTTCCTTTCATCATTGTCCTTGGTGTTAAACAAGTGGTAGTGTAATAACTATTTACAAAATTAATTGAAAAAAAGCGCGAGAAAACTGATTGTTTCAAAGTCAAAGATGAACTAAAATTAAGTTGGGACTAAGTTCATCAGCTGCTATACATGGTCTCTAGGAACTTATTCTGGACAATTGGAGCTTTCTTTGGGGCGTTGAAGGCTGTAAGCTGTATCTGTTAAGGAAATTTGATCGAAATCCGATTAACGATAGCGGATAATTAACTATAGTATCCCATAACAAGCAATTGTAGCAGATTTTTGTTGAATGCATAAGCAGATTTTTGCCAAGCCAGTTAAACGCGCGTTTAAACACTCTGATAAGGACTATGGTTAATTTGAATTGAGATCGAATAACGTAACAGGGTGTAGATTTATCTAAAAGGAACAAGAATTTAAAGAAACCTGACTACTCTCAAGCACGTCTGAATATGGGAGATCCCAGATTTCAGAATCTAAAAAGGACTTCAGAAATTAAAAAGGACTGTCCCAGTATTGACACCTTATATTGCTAGTGAGAGTTTTGGGCTCAGCGCTCTCGTATAGAACCAGATTCTGCTGCCATTAATGAAATATCAACACCAAGAATTGTATTCTATTCAATTGCAAGTTGAATACAACCCTCAGTAAAAACATATTTACACAATTTGGGATTAGAAAAATTTAACTCGTTTGCGATAGGTGCACAAGATTATATTGTGCACCTAAGTTTATAAGACTGGTATTGTTGAGAGCAAACGAGTTAAATTTGTCTAATCCCAAATTAGAAGTCCCTAGTCCCAAATTAGCAGGGAAACCCCGATAGTAAAGTTAATTAGTTATCAGTATAAAAACTTGTATGATGTCTGAATATTATACTCAAAATATTGTTGATATAAAATGGAAAATTTCACAATGTGCAATGCGCCCTTGGCTATAGATAGTACTGTGCTATCTGTGTTAATATTATTTTTCGATCTATTAAAAAAATGCACAATAAATTTTTGAGTAATTGGTATCTTTGCGTCTATGTTATTAGCGAATTTCCAAAGGAAATGGAGTTAGCGAATTTCCAAAGGAAATGTAATTTTGTACTGATTATGAAAAAATTTCTTCATATATATACAGGATGTCTCCTTAAGTTGGCTACATATGAGAAAATATTTTATTTTAAGGTTTAGGAAAATTTTATTATTATTTCAAAAATCCCTGTCTGTAGACCATATAGAACATATAATAAGGAAAATGATTCAGGAAACCACTACCGAGATGGTGGTAGATGTAGGAGTTTATTTGAAAAAACAATTGTGAAAGAACATTACACGAAGGTGGATACGTTGAGGCAAAAACGAACTGAGGGTAACTGTTTAGGAATGAATTTTTAACGATGTGAATGTTTTGACCATTTCAATTTGAAATTAAATTTTGAAAATCCTACTTATAAAACACGTTATCTGATATCCAAATTAACCAGTCATCGTAATTTAAATGTTTAATTACTAATTTGAAACATTTGTAACAAAATAATTAATACAGACTATTTATTTTTCATACATTACGATACAATTATAATTGTTGACGTAAGTAAAAATAGTTATTTTCAGTTCATTTTTGCCGCAAGATATCCACCTTCGCGCCCAATACATGCAATTGTTCTTTAACAAAATTCTTTAAATACACTCCTGCATATCTCAGGAGTGATTCCTTGAACCGTTTTCCTTATTACCTGTTCTAAATGGTCTACATTTGTAAACGACACCCTTCAATTTGTGAACATCCTGTATATTCGATGTCAAGAGTGAATAGCAGAATGTTAATATTTTCGAAAGCAGGTTTGCGCAAAGTACAACCTTTTGAATTTGTTCAAAATAAAAAATATATTTGTATTTTTTTATCAGTTTCAAGCAAAAATCAGTTTCAATCTATGAGGGAATTCGCTTAGTCTACGCAGCTCCAGCGCTACGAATGTTTTTATTTTTGTTATCATCATATTTTATGTTTTTATTTAACCCTGCGTTTCCTTGTGTGTTTTTTCTAGATTTATTTATTATTGTGTACCATAATCAATAAGATTTTTTTGGTAAATATTTTCTCGTAAAATGTTGATGACATTATTTTTAATTTTTTTTCAAAAAGTTTAATGCTCTTTTAATAAGACTTTTAGCCGTATCGATTATTAAGGTGATTGGAAAAAGAGTTTAGTAGTAGATTTCTACTTATTTCTTTTAATCCAATTCATAGTGATAACGTTATTATTGAGAGTTATTTCCATATGTTCTAATGTGATTCGATTGTTTTCTAAATTTTTAACGGTGAAATTAATTCTTTTGTGATAATTATTAAAAACTTCAAAATCATTCTTTTCTATAATTATTAAATAATAATCTACATATTTCTTAATGAGTAAAGGTAAATTTGCGATTTATTTAATTTTCTTGCGGTAAGCTTTTTTCAGAAAATTCCTCTAAGGTTAACAGACCTTTCCCCATCGGTAGTCCAAATAATTGCCTGTTGGCAACATAGTTAAAATATGACAAATTTTCAACTGTTTACATATAAATGGTATAATAAATGTCAAATTTAAATTATTGAAAATAAATAACAATTAATTGCTAAAGAAACTGTCACGAAACTGAAAGACAATATAAACAATTATACGAGTCAAACTGAAAATTTTGAGATTGAGAAACATAATGTTATCTGTAGACCAAGTGCATCTTCCCAATCATTTCTGCCAAAAAGTCTAGAAATGGCTCAAACAACGCCAAAAAAAGAAAATCCTAGTTCTAATATACTAGAAAATCATATTTGCGGAAATAAATTCAGGAAAAAGTAACCATCCAATGACAAGGTAATGACTTAACCATTGTCGAGTCTAAGCTCTGAAAAATCTTTCTTAACCGCCAGGAAAAAAGCTCCGACACCCGTAAACAAGAAAATAGATCAAGTACCTACAACCAATTTTCGTGTGCAGTATTTTCTCTTGAAAAGGACTTGACATCAGCTGGCTTTATAAAGAAGTATACTTGCAAGGTTTTGAACAACCAAATCAAGATAATCCCTCTCGACACGTACCACAACTAAGGAGGGTATAATAACCGAATTTGCGGATTTGGGTTATGTTTTTGAAAACGTGGCAAATATTAAACATGCCAACCAAAGCACCTCTACTAATGTTTTTCATCGATTTAAAGCCGAATGAAAACAAGTAAACAAGTCAAGTTTGAGTATCTAAACAAAAAAAGAGAACTTCTTCAATTTAAAGTGCCAAAGATTCGGACACACTCAGAATATTTTTTGCACGTATCGGTGTGTTAAGTGTACCGAAACCAGCCCACTAGTGCGTGTAATAAAACTCGTGATGTGCCAACCGAATTATTTGGACTGTTTCTGTGAACTGTGGTGCGAAGTCACTCAACAAATTATAGGGGTTGTGAAATATATTAAAAAACTCTTGCACAAAAAACAAGGAGACTCCAATTCTCTTGATCCACCTCGCAAATACATCAGACATAAGTTTAGTTATACAGAAGTAGCCCGTAGCCAATATTCCACTATAAGTGTTGATGCCGCCACTGATAACGGAAAAAGTTCTAATGACAATTTTACTATTTTTAAGAATTATTATTTTTTAAATTATATATCAATTATAAGCGAAGAGACCATGATGTAAATAAATATCGTATGCATGATTAAAAGTAAACAAAAACAAAAAGTAGTACTACAAAAACTTTATAAAGAGTTATAATGAAAAGTAAATTTCTCGTACCATTTCTTACTTTATTATATTATAAATATAATAAAGTATTGTGATCGAAAAAAAAATCGATATCGGGTATTCAACGGAAAGTGGTTTTTAAAAAATGTTGCGTCCGTCGGTATGTCGGTCTGTCGGTATGTCCATCGGTACATAGGTTCAGTTTGGTCATAATTCCAGACGATTTTTTCATTTTTCCTTAGGCCTTTTTTAAGGGTACTTCCCTCTAGGCCAAAACAGGATTTTTGGGGTTTTCTCAAAAACGGCTCTAACCATTTCGATTAAACTGGGCACAAGGCTAGACCTTAAGGTGTTCCTAGGATTGGTATAAGCCACATATCCGGGAAAATTCAAGAAGGCCTACATCCTTGGGAAAAACTCTTTTTTTTGGGTTTTCGCACAAATGGCTCTAATGATTTCGATTAAACTAGGCACAATGCTAGACCTTAAGGTGTTCCTAGGATTGGTATAAGCCACATATCCAGGAAAATTCAAGAAGGCCCACACTCTTGGGAAAAACTTTTTTTTGGGTTTTTTCTCAAAGACGGCTCTAACGATTTCGATTAAACTAGGCACAAGGCTAGACCTTAAGGTGTTCCTAGGATTGTTATAAGCCACATATCCGGGAAAATTCGAGAAGGCCCACACTCTTGGGTAAAATTTTTTTGGGTTTTCTCAAAGACGGCACTAACAATTTCGATTAAACTGGGCACAAGGCTAGACCTTAAGGTGTTTCTAGGATAGGTATAGGCAACATATCAGGAAAATTCGATAAGGCCCACACCCTTGGGAAAACCTTTTTTTTTGGGCTTTTCTCAAAAATGGTTCCAACGATTTCAATTTAACTTGGCACAAGGCTAAACCAAAAGGTGTTCCTAGGATTGGTATAAGTAACATATCCGGGAAAATTCTAGAAGGCCACACCCTAGGGAAAACATTTCAAAATACAGGAAAATGGGATTTTCTAGGGAGTGAAAGTTATATCAACAAGGTCCTAGGTTTGATATAACTACCCTCTGGGACCCTTTCCCCTGGAGCCCAGGAGCTGGAGAAAAAAACTTAATTAAGCCAAATTAGTGAAGTTACGAAACTAAAGCTTTTCCTTGTTTTTAAATAATTCTTACAATAATATATCAATTTTATAATATAATAAAGTCTTGTCCGATGTTTACGACCGTTTATTTATATTTTGTGCACTGATGAATTTACTAGGAGAACTAAACTTAATGCTTGCCACTTTCCAATTTACTTTATTTAGGTGCTGAAAACATGCTTAAAAAGTTCTAGCAGATTCGGATTCATATTTTTTGAAATGTTGCAAATTAAATGTGAAAAAATTTTTCGAAAAAAAAGATTTTGTTAAATAACTTTTTTAATAAAATTACAAAAGAAGTTTGTAAGGTAAAATATTCTGCGGAAAAAGAGCTAAATTTTTTCCCTGTAAACCTTTTAGTAATTATTTTTCGAGTTATTTAACGATAAAGACAATAATGACAACAAGGAAGAGGCCTATAGTATATATCGCACTTATCATCTTGGTTATAAACAAACAGGTTTTTTACCGTTATTTTAACACAATTATTAAGAATTTTATTGAGCAGAAAGTTATGGCCTTAAAACTAAATACCTTAACAGGAGCATACAATCGGAAAGAGTTCATTTTTCATTTGATAATTTCATTATTACGTGTAAAGCATCAACGTGTTGTTTTTGAAGTTCAATGAAGTTCAATCTATTATTTTTGATCTTATATTCGTTCAAAGAAGAGTAAAATAGCGAAATAATAACACAAGAAACAAACACAAGAAATAATTCTGAGGGATTACAAAAACTTGTGGCTCACTAGAGATAAACAAAGAATTTTAGAGTCCAGGTTTAGCACCTTATACCAAAACATGATAACTAATGATTCAGTAGAGCCATACCTAAATTACAATATAAACTTTGCAAAGATAAGACTAATTAGCCAATTGAGAATGGCAGGCATTTTAAAAATAAAAATCACCGCCAATAGTCTCACACATAAAAGGCTTCAACACCAAATATGTGACATTTGTAACAGAGAGCAGCCAGAAACCATTACTCATTTGATCTTAACTTGCCCGATCTATAATTCCTTAAGAAAACACTATTTAGAAAAATACTTAGTCTCAAACCTCAATTTAGAAAACCAAATAATTAACCTTCTGACGATCCCTACAACTAACAAACTAAATGACATATATTATTATGTCTGCAACGCATTAAAAATGAGAAGCTTTATCCAGTTCGGATAACCAAAAAAGAAAAAAGAAATAAATAAAATAAATGATGTACAAATTTAGAAATTTAAACAATTTTTTTTTACCAATTAACAAATAGAACTGTTCAATTATTTTCTTAAACTAAAAGTCTGTATAAAATTTAGATAATTTAATTAATGTGTAAAATAAATAAAACTACTTAGTAATAAGGATAATACTAATAATTTAATTATAAGATTAGTGCTAAGCAAATTTGTAAAAGACATCTGTAGCTACCCCTGTAAAGCTTAATTGCAAAATACAGAAAAAATTATTATTATTATTATTATATAAATTCGTTCAAATATCGAATTTTTGATTTATCCCAACAGTCATCAATATTTTCTTGGCTGTCAAGTTCTTTATTCAATAAAAAATAATGAAATTTATATTTTCTCCGCTAAACTGTCTGGTATTAAATATACATATTAGCGTTACATGTGAATTTTGGATATTACTGATTTGGATTGCTTATATTTTCCCGCTAGTGCTACAAGTTGGATTCGTTCACTCAAGATTTTTACATCGCTGTAATTAGATTACACAGGTCTGCAAAAAAAATTTTTTTGTCAGCTGCATGAGATATTTTTACTAAATTGTATGTTTTAGAATGCGCTGATTTCAGAAGTGATGGCCTTTTTTTTCTATCACGTAAGGTTTTTTTTGCAAATTTAAACACAAAAAACTGGTAAAAGCACTCGTTTATTCAAAATTATACAGTAGCCTGCAATCATAGTGACATCCCATTTTCCTTGGTACCGTCTCTCGATATCGCGGATATCCTGGTGAAACCGCTCCCTCTGTTCTTCACTGTATGCTCCCAGGTTTTCAGAAAATATTCTATGTGGGAGTGTAAAAATGGACATTCAGGCTTATCATGATTGAGAAGGAAAAAAAAGCTTGGGTATCGTACAAAACCATTGTTCAACTAGCAGCATACGAAGCTCAAGGCTGCAATTGAGCTTCGTATGCTGCTAGTTGAACAATGGTTTTGTACGATACCCAAGCTTCTTTTTCCTTCTCAATCATACTTTCCACAAAGAGGGTGTCAGTTAAAAGCCTTCTTATGTCGGGGCCAGTGAAAACTCCCTCTTTCAACTTTGCTTCTGATAGCTTCGGGAATTTTGTACGTAGATATTTAAAACAGACTCCACCCTTTTGCAGTGATTTTACAAATTGTTTCGTCAACCCCAATTTGATATGGAGAGGTGGCAACAAAACTTTTTCTGGCGGCACCAAAGTAGTATTGATAACATTTTTCTCCCCAGGTTTTAAAGTTTCTCCGGGTGGCCAATCACTTTTAGTCCAGTGCTGTTTTCTGGCTCTACTATTCCATAAGCATAAGAAGCAAGAGTATTTAGTATAGTCTGCTTGCTGACCCAAAAGCATCGTGAGTATTTTCCAACAAACGAAGTCCCCACAAACCATCCATTGATGGTCCTGATATTTGATTATTTCCAGGGCAATGGCCAAATTGTTATAGTTAGTTTTCTTCCATATTCACAGAATAACTCATTGGAAGCGAAGCTAATTTATTTTTACTGTGCAGTAATACTACTTTAAGACTAGTTTTATATAATATTACTATAAAATACTATATAATACTACTATAAGACTAGTTTATGTTGTTACTAATATCAATGAAAACCTATATGATAGAATGTTTTGAATAGTTTTCCTGTTTTTGGGAGGTCAAAATCTATAAGAAAATGTAAAAAATTTCTATGCAGTTTTTTATTCGCAGACCTGTGTTATTATTATTATTATTATTATTTATTTTCACCATAAGATACAAACGTACATAGGTATAGTCAACATGAAAATTAAATAAATTAAATTAAACTATATGGGCACGACGTTACAATATGCTTCTTCAGCTCACGTTTAAATTTTGGCATGCTCTCTATGTTTTTTAACTCTCCGGGAAGATTATTGTACAATTCACTTCCAATAATTTCCGGAGAGTTTTTGAACTTTTGCAATCTATAGTTTGCAATATGCAAATCATTATTATGACGGGTGTTATAATCATGTATTTCATTTCTAAGTGATAGGTTTTGATATTTTTTTTTTTTTATTATTTATTATCACATATTTACTTGGTCAATAAAAATAATAAGTTCTGGTATAGTATTTTGACACTAGAAGAAGTAAGAATAAACGGTCCGAAACATCGGACAAGACTTTATTATATTATAAAATTGATATATTATTCTTGTAATATTTTGATTAAAAGCAGCCAATTGTAAGTGTGGGCCTTCCCGAATTTTCCCGGATATGTGGGTTATACCAATCCTAGAAACACCTTAAGGTCTACCCTTGTGCGCAGTTTAATCGAAATCGTTAGAGCCATCTTTGAGAAAACCCAAAAAAAAGTTTTCCCAAAAATGTGAGCCTTCTCGAATTTTCCCGGATATGTGGCTTATAAAAATTCTAGGAACACCTTAAGGTCTAGCCTTGTGTCAAGTTTAATCGAAATTGTTAGAGCCATTTTTGAGAAAACCCAAAAAAAAGTTTTTCCCAAGAGTGTGGGCCTTCTCGAATTTTTCCAGATATGCGGCTTATACCAATTCTAGGAACACCTTAAGGTCTAGCCTTGTGCCTAGTATAATCGAAATCGATTGAGCCATTTTGGAGAAAACCCCAAAAATCCTGTTTTGGCCTAGAGGGAAGTACCCTTAAAAAAGGCCTAGGGAAAAAATGAAAAAATCGTCTGGAATTATGACCAAACGGAACCTATGTACCGAGTTTGAGAAAAATCGGTTGAAAATTGAAGGCTACAGCTTAGTAACAGACATACCGACATACCGAAGGACGCAACATTTTTTAAAACCACTTTTTTGGAATCAGGGATCCTCAAAACGTGTATTTCCGTTGAAACCCGGATTTTTTTATTTTATTTTATTATATTTATAATATAATAAAGAAAAAACATTTAAAAATTCATAAAAAAACGGTCCGAGACATCGGACAAGACTTTATTATTTCTTGTAATATTTTTATTGAAAGCAGCCAATTGTAAGAATTATTTAAAAACAAGGAAAAGCTTCAGTTTCTTAACTTCACTAATTTGGCTTAGTTAAGTTTTATTTATTTCTTTATTTGATTTATTTGATTATGTGAACAATATAGCATAGCGGTATATTTGGAATCATATGGTAATGAGGAACAGACTTAGGTATTTTTTGGATTTAATATAATATTTAGAAAGATGTAGTTTGGTAAGGGTGAGGCTAAGCAAAGATTATCAAGTTACAAAAATTACTTAAAAAGACATTTTAAATAATATTTTATCAATTTTGGGTAGAGTTGATTTGACCACATTTGACGATTTCATTCCCTCCAGCTTCAGGGCTCCAGGGGAAGGGGTCCCTGAGTTTAGTTATATCAAACCTAGGACCTTGTTGATATAAACCCTGATACGAAGTTTCACAGCTGTCCCCTCAGCTTCTCCCTAGAAAATCCCATTTTCCTGTATTTTGAAATGTTTTCCCTATGGCGTGGCTTCTCGAATTTTCCTGGATATGTAGCCTATACCAATCCTAAGAATACCTTAAGGTCTAGCCTTGTGTCAAGTTTAATCGAAATGGATAGAGCCATTTTTGAGAAAACCCAAAAAAAAGTTTTTCCTAATAGTGTGGGTCTTGTCGAATTTCCCCGGATATGTGGCTTACACCAATCCTAGGAACATCTTTAGGTCTAGCCTTGTGCCTTGTTTAATCGAAATCATTTAAGCCATTTTTGAGAAAACCCCAAAAAAAAATATTTTTCCCAAGGATGTGGGCCTTCTTGAATTTTCCCGGATATGTGGCTTATACCAATCCTAAGAACACCTTAAGGTCTAGCCTTGCGCCCAGTTTAATCGAAATGGCTAGAGCCGTTTATGTGAAATCCCAAAAATCCTCTTTTGGCCCAAAGGAAAAAATGAAAAAATCATCTGGAATTATGACCAAACTGAACCTATGTACCGAGTTTGAGAAAAATTGGTTGAAAATTGAAGGCTCCAGCTTGGTAACAGACATGCCGACATACCGACAGACCGACATACCGACGAACGCAACATTTTTTAAAAACCACATTTTTGGAATCATGGACCCTTAAAACGTGTATTTCCGTTGAAACACCGATGTCGATTTTTTTTTCGATCACAATACTTTATTATATTTATAATATAATAAAGTAAAAAAGAAAGTAAAAAAAAAATTAAAATCTTCGTAGCGGATTGTTTTCATTGGGGTATCCATTTTTATGGGGACCTGTATACTCTTGTTCATAATGCCCAGTTATTATCCACATTTAGACTTAAAAAAAATAAATTTAAAAAATCAAAAACCCGACTGAATAAAAAGTGAACCAAACTTCATAATTAGGTAGCTTATCGTTTATTAAGTAGGTTATTAATAAGTTTCTTTCATCTTTTTCACAATATGGATTCTGGTGGGCGTCATATTGAATTTACATTACTTCCATATCTTCAGTAGCACTTACGAAGTTCAAATAAATCGATTGACGTCAAAATCGGACTACGCGTTTGGTCTCTGGTGTGCCACATAGGAACACATGTATAGTCTTTTCACTTTATCGCATCTGGTGATCGCCATATTGAATTTTCATTATTACCATATTTTCAGTTGCACTTCCAAGGTTAAGAAAAACCGATTGACGTCTGAATCATCAAAATCGACACACGCGTTTGGCCTCTAGTGTGCCACGTGGGAACATAAATGAATTTTTTTTCACAATATAGCGTCTTATGGTAGCCATATTGAATTTTCATTACTGCCATATCTTCAATAGCACTCGCAAAGTTAAAACAAATCGATTGACGTCATAATTATCAAAATCGGACCACGCGTGTTGTCTCTTTTACGCCACATAGGAACACACATACATTCTTTACACAATATGGCGTCTGATGGTCGCCATATTGAATTTTCTTGACTGTCATATCTTCACTAGCACTCAAAAAGTTAAAACAAATCGATTGACGTCAAAATCATCGAAATCGGACTACGAGTTTGGTCTACAGTGTGCCACATAGGAACACACACTTTCATAATATGGCATCTGGTGGTCGCCATATTGAATTTTCATTATTACCATATCTTCAGTAGCACTTCCAAGGTTTAAAAAAATCGATTGACGTCTGAATTATCAAAATCGGCCCACACGTTTGGACTCTAGTGAGCTATATAGGAACACACATATATAGATGATAAACACATTACCACTCCTTTGCGTTGCTCAGTCGGGTAATAACAAACCTTCCTCTGTACCCGTGGTTATAATAAACAAACAACAACAAATTTCGTAGAAGCTTGGGAAAAAATTAAAAGTTTTGCTTAAATATTATGAAATGATTTAAAAATAATTTAATTTGAAATATCCTTAACAGTTGTTGATTTAATTCTTAATGAAGCCTTCAGTATTAGGAGAACATCTATAAAACTCTTACCTACATTCGAAATATGTTTTCTTAAATACACTTATTATTTTTTAAACGATTTAAATTTATGATATTTTTTTGTAAAATTATTATTTATCTGGCCTGTTTTTTTGGTGGTACATTTTTAGCCCGTGAATCTATTTTTTCGTGATAATTAGCTTGAAAATTAATTGAAAATCATGGAATTTCATAAAGAAATGAGTAAGATAAGGTATGGACAGTAAAAAAACAAATTAAAAAATATTTTCAAAATTGTTTAATTTTTTCTCATTGCTAACAATGTTGACATAATTTTTATAATACTAAAAAAATGTCTATCAAGTACAATTAAACAAAAATAAAAATAAAACTCTCAAAATAATTAATAAAATTATATAATTTCGATATCAATCGATGTAACCACCTTGGTTGCCAATCTCCTAATCCATTTCTTTGATATCCTCCACTTCTTTAGTTACCTTTAGTTCCTTGTTATACAACGGTTTGTAGTCTAACTCGCCTTTACCCCCATCTGAAAATGAGTAATTTAAAACAATTATTGGCGTTACAATCAAATTTTGGTACACTAATTGGATGGAAGTATAGGTAGCACTGGAGATATTGCGTAACCCAAGAGATATTAGATAACCCAAAAAAGTAAGTATTTGAAAATTTTAATTTCGTGAAAATATTTACCCGCATATTTTCATTAACGTGACGTTGCTCATATTCATACTCTTGTTTACATTGGGCCCTGAGATACAAGGGTGTAAAAGACAGCGATTTTACAGCCTGTATTTTCAATTTTCTAACAACATATTACGGATATACAGTTAGTGTCTCTATATGATACAGACGGTGATGAATATCAGTACTTTAATTATTTTCATAAATAAAGTTTAAAAAAAGTGCAAACAAACAATTGACTGAGATAACTGTTGAAATATCATGTATAGACAGTGTTGATGACGCAATCGTTTGTTTTTTGATGTCATGTTAGTAAAGAAAGACATCAACTCTTAAATAGCCACACACACATAACTAATATTCCCATATTAATACATACTGCAAAATTTGCACGTAATTTACGCCCTTGTGGCTAAACAGTAATGTTAACAAGAAAATATTTCAAACAAAAGTTGTTTATTTTTTTATAAGGAACACTTTTTATATTTAAACTTTTTTCACTTTTTACGTTCTAAGCCGCTATAATTCAGAACTGCAGCTTGATATCTTATTTTTGAGTTATCGTACTTACAGACAGACAGACGGACATACGGACGGACAACCGGAAATGGACTAATAAGTTGATTCTATGAACAATCAATACTAAAATATTTTTGTTCGTGGCATCAATATTGGTATAATAACATGGTATAAAAAAATTTTTTACGCCACGAAAATTTATCTAGCCACCAACTATTGGTAGCTTTCGAAAAATTTTCAACTCTATCTTCTGTAGTTTTTGAGAAAATAAAAATTCTTTGACTTAATTTGGACCGGCATGGAAAAACAAAGATATTTACGAAAAATGTTTAAAACAAAAGTTGTTTTTCAAAAAGGATTTTTTTTTAAATTTTTGTTCCATCTGTTGTGGTTTTAAATATAGGTCTTTAGGACCCAAAGGACCAAACTGCAGGTCCTTAGGACTTGCAGTTTGCATATTGCAAACTGCAGGTTGCAAAAATACAAAAACTCTCCGGAAATGATTGGGAGTGAATTGTAAAATGTTCTTCCTGAAGACCTTAAAAACATAGAAAGTATGCCAATATTAAAAAGCACATTATAATGAATTGTCTTTACATTTTGACTTAATTTTTTTAATATTTTTTATATTACCATACTAATAGTCTTATTTTTGTATCTTATGGTAAAATAAAAAACAATAATAATTATAATAGAAAACAGAGCATAACATTTACCTGTTTTGCAGAAGCTGGAGTAGCCGCAGTAGCCGGAGTAGCTGCAGTAGCCGGAGTAGCTGCAGCAGCTAGACGACCCCTAGCACCCTCAGCAGCCGCAAGAGCTGGTGTTGCCGCCGTGGCTGGAGTAGCCATAGTAGCTGGAGTAGATGCAGAAATCTATAAAAAATAAAATTAATTGATTTTACGATATTGAAAGCAAAAAAAGTAAGACTTAAGAATTAAAATTAAAAAGTTCATTTTTCTTCACAGAATATTATGCAGTATTTTCCATCAAATTTATCTTAAATTTTTCGCAGAATTTAGGATCACGCCCACGGTCACAGCAAATAAACAAGCCGTGGGTAGAGTCTGGTGCGACCCCTGAGGTTCACACGAAATTCTCAGCATAATAAAAAGTTATGAAATAAAGTTCAAAATTAAAACTCCGAAGATTACAAAATCACGCGCTTAAAAGTATTGAAACAAGAAAATATTTTCATCTGAAATTGAAACGATATGTAAACTCGTCGTTACAGCCGGGGGACTTCTAAGATTAAACAGTTTTCCACAGGACGGAAAAGAGGTTCCCCGACTGTAATGACGATTTTACTTAGCATAACGGGTAAACAGAGATTTTTACGAAAAAGTTTTTATCATAGGAACATTTTTTACATTTGAACTTTTGTTCTATCTCTAACGGTTTACAACACGGGTTATTCGAACACAAGACCCAATTGACCTTTGCTGCTCATTTACGAACTCGACCTCACTTTTTATGCCCTGAGCACGCTATAAGAATTTCAGCTTGATATCTTTTTTCGTTTTTAGTTATCCTGTTAACAGACAGACGACAAACACAAACAGGCAACCGAAAAAGGACTAATTACTTATGAAAACCTATACCAAAATTTTGTTGGTAGCATCGATACTTTTAAGAGTTACAAACTTGGGACTAAACTTAATGTACGTCGATATATTTCATGTATACATGGTATACAGAAATAATTAATTATTCATATATTATTCGTATTCAGATATAAAAATAAATTAAACTCAAGATCCTTGGTAATGGTGGAATGGGGATTGAATTTAGGGGATTTTTTAAAATTTCAATTTTCTTGAAACTTGGTGGAAGTGTTTTTTTTTTCTTTTTTTTTTATTAATTTTTTGATTAAACATGAAATATATTAATTATATAACCGAGGATTTTTTCAGGCTTTTCAAATCTTCCATTAAAATAGGCCAATTTTTACCGAAACACTCTCTTGATGTTTTTTTCGCTTTTCATACTCTGCCCAGGCTCATTTTATCCGTTGAAATGTTAGCTTTAAAACCGTTCATTTGTAAATACGATAACTCAAAAACGAAAAGATATATCAAGCTGTAACTTTTATAGCGTGCTTAGAGCGCAAAAAGTGAGTTTGAGTTCGCAAACGAGCAACATAGGTCAATTAGATCTTGGGTCCGTAATATCCATCTTGTAAACTGCTAGAGATACAAGTTTATGAGTTTATAAGTTATAGAATAAAAGTTTATTACTTAAAAATGTTCCTTATAAAAAATAATCAACTTTTGTTTAAAACGTTTTTTCATGAAAGTCACTGTTTGCCCGTGAGAGCGCAAATTAGATTAAAACATTATGTAGTATGACACATGTATTGCATTGTATCAAGTGTACATACATTGTTTATATTTTAAAGCATATGTTTGTTTAAAGCATATACTGAGTCCACTGAGAAAATGAGAAGAAATATATCCTAATTATTTACAAACACTTAAAGTTGAAAGTGACTTAGAAAACATTTTTGAAGAGCCAGCAATTCGTCTAGAGGAAAATAACGAATTGGAATGCGATGATTTAAATTGACCAAATACGATATATTGAGAAATTGTGCTCCGAAAATTCATTTTTTTCCGGATTTTAAACGTTTTAATGAAAAACAACGCCCAAACATATATAGGTCAAACATAATGTAATGCATAAATTCAAAATATATACATTTATACTTGATATCACTGGAAACAGTGATGTTAATGAGAAAGTGTAAAACAAAAGTTGTTTATTTTATTTATAAGAACATTTTTTACTTTGATGTTTTTGTTCTATATCTAACGGTTTACAATATGTTATCATTTACGAGCTCACACTCACTTTTTACATCCTGAGCACGCTATAAAAATTTCAGCTTGATATCTCTTTTTTCGTTTTTAAGTTCAAACGAAAAATCGTTTTATTTTTCTGGATTTTAAGAGGTTTAATGAAAAATAAAGCTTATACATAGATCTAGACCATTTTAATGTTGGTATTTCAACGGTTCATGAGGCAAAGCATGAAAATCTCAAAAAATATCACGAAAGTTTTCTTTTAAAAATGACCAATGTTAACGGAAAATTTGAAAAATCTCAAAAAATATATTTTTCTGGGTTTTATAAAAATTCGCGCTCATTTAATAATACAAAATAAACACTTCCACCAAAACAAAGTTTAAGGTTATGTTGAAAAATTTGAGGTTATGCCGAAAAAAGACCCATATAAAATTTTTTTAATTTTTTTAATTTTCTAGAACTTTTCTGTAACACTTTTAACTAGCAGATCATTTGCCGCCCTAAATCACAAAAAAAAAAAAACGGTCTTAACCTCTAAAAGCAACTTCCGTTTCATCATTTCCAAGGGTCTGTAATTTAATGGACTATGTTACTGTCACCCTAAACTAATATTTCTATCAAGTTAGTAATTTGTAAAAAGAAGAAGAACAATCAAAATAACGCTAGTGTATAAGATCACAGATATACGGTATTCATATTAAAAATTTAAAAAAATTTCAAATCGGCAAGTATTGTTATTTTGAAAATTAATATTTTCAGTTTTTATTCAGAGATTATAATAAATAATGAAAAGCATTATAAAAATTTTCAACCCTCGCTTTTAAAATGCTTTATCATTTATTTATCCGTTAATGAATGAAGAAGTTTTACTATTTTTTTTAATATAAAGTTGCCTGTAGAAGATTTCAATCAGAAAGTCAATTTTGAACATGTGTACCTACAATTACTTCAGGTAAGACTTTTATTCGTTGCATAGTTTTTTTGTTATTTGAAAATACTGATTCTAGAATATTGAACCCACTTTTTGGTACGAAATTGTTACAAACTTTTTAAATATTCAATTTTATTGTACTAAATGACTCCAACTGGTTAATAAACCAAAGTGAAAGTGAAAATAAACAATTGACTTAGTTACTTGCTGAAATAGCCTGTATACACAATATTGAATATCAGTGCTTCCATTATTTTTAATAGGTAAGAAAATTTAAAAAAAAAATCTATTTTATGGCGGCTTAAGGTTTTCATTTGTTCTATTTCGAAAATTTTTCGAAGTACTTTTTATACTTACTCTAGAAAACTTCTTTCGTTTTCTTTCATAAGACTTACTATTTGAAGTTACAAACAAATTTAACCTTCTGTTTTTGGACAAAATAAATCCCAAAATATTATCCTAATTTTCGTCTTCATGGGAAAGCAACTTTAATATTTACAAAAATATTTTTTAAATAAAAGTTTTCTATAAAAGTATTTTTTATAGGAAACATGTATTACATTTAAAATTTTGTTCGATCTCTTACGGATTACGTAAAAACCTAAGGACAGACGTAAGAACATAAATGGACTAATTAGGTGATTTTTGGAACATCTATAACAAAGTTTGTTTCATATTATTAATAAGCGTTTAAAAATCGAGGCTAAAATCAGTATATCTTGATGTATTATATTACACTACCCGTTTCACTGGGCAACTTCAATTTTATAACCTCTAAAATTATCAGTGTTTTTCTAATATATTATGCATGTATTATACATAAAAATCTTCCTCTTGTATAACTCTAACTATTAGAAAAACCACATCAAAATCCGTTGCGTAGTTTTGAAAGCTAAGCATACATAAGGACATAGGGCCAGGCAGTGGAAAGCGATTTTGTTTTATACTATGTATTGGTGATGTTAAGGGGATATAAAAACTTAAAATTATAAATAATTTAATAAAATAATAATAATTTACTTACTTGAACTGTTGCTAATGCAACTAAAATAAGTAACATGGACAAAAATACTTTAAAATTCATTGTAGGTTATTTTTGATTGTTTGTTTTGGATTTAAAATTGTTGTCTTCTCAAACTTTAAACCATAAAATTATGTTCGTTGTATTTATACAAAAATGTATCAACAAATGGAATTTTTTAATACATTTTTGTGTACTGGAAATATTTTTTTTGATACTGGAATTTTTTTTTTTTGATATTGAAAATATTTTCAAAAATAGCTTGCAAATATATAAAACTCAGACTTCTAATAATTATAACCAGGACAAAATTACAATACACTTAACCTATGAGATATTTTATTCGTCTTGTTAAAAATGTTGGCCTAATGACTTAGCCTTGATCTTCAGATTGAAAGATTGTAAAGTGTAGACTAATTCTATTACAATCTAGACGGGGAGACAGAGCCGAATTTCTCATGATCTGTAGTCTTTCGAATGTAGTTGTTATTACGTTAGCGAGGGAGAAAGTGAAAATCTGGTTTTTCTCCCTCATTAACAGTTTTTATTCACTTTAACGTAGGAATTATTTAATTTAACTCGACGTTGTGATTAAAGTTGTGTCGGGGTTTGAACGGGAGGCTATTGGATTGCGAAACTAAGCTTTTAACCGTTACACCACGGGTGATTGTTACTACCTGTCCCTTTTTAGTAATTATATTATATAAGTACGGTTTATGATTATAAAACATTTTTTAGACGCAGATCTACTAGTACGACATATATTTACATTTCTTTACATGCAATTAATGACTATCATCAGAAATTTTTTTTAACGAGTTTCCAGTTCTAGGGCTTACAAAAAAGGTATAGAAGCAAAACTGATATAATACTTCAAAGATTTTAGAACTGGGCGGTGTTCCCAGGCAAATCCTACTGTGCAAAAAATTACATATTATATAATATATTAAACGTTGGCCTGTCCAAATGAGTTCTCGCCCATGTTCCAATGTGAGAAAACTCATAGTGGTTTAAAATAAAAGTTCATTGGGTGATTCCAACAAGTTACCATCCGAGTTCCAACTGGTTAAGCACAATATCGAGCCATTAATTTTCACATTGGATTATTCCAATTGATTCCCATCCATGTCCAACTGGGCAAGCCCAATATCGAATCAGTTATTTACCTTGGGTATTTCCAACAAGTTCCCACCCGTTTCTCAACTGAGAAAGCTTAAGTAAGAGTCATTATTTTTTACCTTAGATATTTCCAATCGGTTCCCAACCAGGCCCCAACCGGGCAAGCTCAAAGTCAAAGCATTTATTTTAACATTGGATATTCCCAACAGGTTCCCATACAGGTCCTAACTGGGCAAGCCCCATATTGAGTTACTTATTTTTCGTTGGGCTATCCCTACAGGTTCCCAATCGAATTCCACCGGGCACGCCTAATTTCGAGTCTTTCGCATCACAGCTAATATCCAAGTTTCTTAATAAAATAAATTACCCATGTCAAACGTACTTACAAATTCTCTATGCAATTTTCATTTTATCGTGCATTTGAATTTGCACATTGCAGACATTCGAAGAAAATAAATTACCTTTACTGTACAATTACGTAAGTTTGAATATTTATCAATTCATTTACGATTGTACAACCTATACTGAAGCCATTACTACATTGGACGCACTCTACATAAAGAAACGTAATATCATATTCGCTAGACATTGCTTATCCACGCGAAATCAACAAAGGGGAGAAACCGTTACTGAATACTTGCATGTGCTACATCAACTAAATACAGTCTGTAACTTTAATAATGTACAAGCCGACGATTATCGGAAGAAATATATTAGAGTTGTTTTTTCTACGAGGATTAAAATGTAATCGTATTTATCAACGATTTTTAGAAAATGCAACGTTGAATCTAAATGAAGCTTTCAAACAAGCTAGAACACTGGAATCATCTGAAATGCATACAGCTTCCTATGCGGGAAATCCTATCGTGACACCTGTAGCTGTAATAGAAAACCTTGGAAAATAAGAACAATCTATATCGGCAAAATACTTCAAATGTATCAACTTCTTCAGATACACTGGCAGCTATCCCAGGAGCTAGCCACTGCCTCCAGAAATCAATCACTAATGTCTCCGTGAATAATATCAAACTCAAATCATTGATCGATACAGGTACTTCTCTTAGTTTTCTCAATGCAAAACACGTAGAGAAGTGTAAAGTGAAAATACAACCATATTTGGGAAAAAATTTTATGGCAAATTCTTCTATGATTGTGGAAACAGTAGGATGCTTTAAGATAAATTTAATAGTTAAAAACTTCACATACCAAAACGTGGATCCATTAATAATGAAAAATCATTGTTGTGATGTACTGATTGGTCACAACATCCTAAAACGACATGCATCTGTGGAGATCGGATTTGATGGGGATAAACTCCCACTATCAATCTGCTCTTTAGCTATAGCACAAGTACCTCCTGTTTCACTGTTTGGTAACCTAAACCCAGATTGTAAGCCCGTTATAACAAAGTATAATAATAATGGGGTTTTTCTGACATACGCCTATAACAGAGGCCACCCACATCATTATTTGTAAATATTTATTTATTAAATTACATTCATATTTTACAATTACATTTATGATGTGGGTGGAATCGGTTACTTCGTTCTTACATCGTTTACTTCGTTTATAAAAAAGTCAAGACGCCATACAGATGAAGTTTACAATTTTATGGTAAAAGAACTTCTCCAAGAAGACGTCATTGAACCAAGCAACTGACCGTGGAGGGCCCAAGCATTCGTTATCAGAGGAGAAAGTCACAAGTCAAGAATGGTAGTAGACTACTTCTAACCATTTGACAAGTACACCTTACTCGATGCCTATCCTTTCGAAAATCGAAAAAATTATTCTAAAAATTACAATAAATAAAATATAAAGCAAATTCAAAAACCTACTCTGGACAGCGAAAAATTATACGGTTTTTGAAGCTGGAGGAAAACTGTATCAACTTTTGCGAGAACCTTTCGTATTTACCAACGGCGTAGCGTGTTTTAAAAGAGTAATCGACAAAATTATTGAAGACGAAGGACTTGTTCTTACTTACCCATTCATCGAAAAAACGAGTTATATTTCGAACGAGGATATGACAGATGAAACGCAACGTGAAAGAAAAGAATTCTTACCAACGATGATGAAATACCGGCAAAATGGCCACAAAACTTTCGTTGGCGAACAAGTAAACGATTTGTTAGAGAAGATGAAAAGAAAAAAAGAGAACTTTTTCGGATTCAACCACTTCGGTTACTAAAAAACCAATTCATGAAAGTCTTGGAAATACAACCACCATTGAAATCTTCCACATTTATAAATTTATGCGCCTGTGAGCATTCCTTGAATCAAAGCGATATATCTTCGGAATACAAAGTAGTCGTCAGCAATAGAAATAAAATAGATTTGGGATTTAAAAACTTGGACTGGAAATGGAATATTTTATACTGGAGTTGAACGATTTTCACATGACCAAAAATTTGCAAAGTTTGATTTTATATGTATTTGTGAAACGTGATATATGTGAACGCCTTTTCGACTTCGAAAATTATCAAATGTTTATTGTAAAAGCCACTAAAATGAAAATTTAAATATTATTCAATATACCAATGTGATCATTGAGTGTCACTCAAGCTAACGTTATAGAATTTAATTCATTTGTTATAATTTTTGTTTATTTCAAACCTTTTCTAGATATTTACTTCATTGGTGATTCACTAAACGATCTCATTCTATTGGTTCTTAATAATCTCGAAAATTCATGTACTGATAGGGGATATGAATTGTGGAGTCGGTTTATTGAGCCAAACCAATAAAGAAATTTTTGAACTTGCCCACCAAAATGAGGTAAAAATTTCTAAATACGGTTGAAGATAGAAAAGGAAAGCAACTAAGTGATTATCTAGGGGATGTTGGTTTTATTATTATAAACGGCAGTTCAGAACCCGATACTAGGCAACTGCTTACATTCCACAATTCCAATGAACACAGTATGATAGACCATAGATGGGCGATTTAACTGGCATTATTGGAAGTACTGGATTTTAAGGTAAGCGTGTTTAAATTAACGTCACTTGCCTTGTATAGTAACATTAAACAATACTAATAAAAAACAATCGCACAGCGTAGTAAGTCATGTCCCTCACACTTATACTTTGAAGAACCTGAGTAGCATGATGATCATTCTCAAGCATGTGTACTTGATAAATATTTAGCCAGTGATATTGGCAATGCGATAGTTCAAAATATTACAAATTCAGCTCAAAACTGCGACATCGTTCAGATGAAAAGTGCTCACCATGGTTTTATGAAAAGTATAAAGCCCATAAATCGAAGTTTAAAGATGCGTTCAGACAGTCAAAGCTTTCCTTTCCCAGTTCGATATGACAAAAAGCTACTCTAAAAAAGCTACTAAAAAAACTTCACACTTTGGAGCAAAATTTGGAAACGACCAAATAAAAAAATATACACTTAAATCTGATAAAATATCTCTCGAAACGTGGCAAACTTATTTTAATATCCTATTTCAGAGCAAAATTTTCACAGACTTTGCCTTCTTAGATTTTCTTCATCAACATTACTTACTCCAAGTCCTACAGCATATAAAAGTAGGTAAAGCCGCGGGAGTAGATTTAATTTCAAAGAATTTTTTAAAAAATTTACCAATCACATGGCAAAGGCAAAACAGAGCTATTCTCAGTTTTACATTGAAAATAACCATATTGAAATAGTTAGAGCTTTAAACTATTTAGGTGTTCTATATATTAGCTCAGGCACTTTCACAGCGACAAATATTGCGAAAAAAAGGGAATGTTGCTGTGTCAGGCAAGTATTTGTGAAACCCAGATGCAAATAGAACAAGCTATCTAGAACTAGTCTTTTTTATGCAATTGTCAAATCAACTACGTTATACGACGTAGAAGTATGGATTTTAAGACACCTAAGTGAATTGGATAGTTTGCAAAGTTGTGTTGTAAAAAATATTTTACGTAATACGCGACACTACATGATTTTCAAAGAACGTAAGAAAGGCAACTTGGGAGCATATACTCTTGCTATGATTTTGAGCTACACCTGTCAACTATAACTGGGAATATCTCAATTGAGACACATTGTTTTAAATCTAGGGTTTGAGTCAGTCTGGGCTAGTCAAAGTTTAAGTAACTTAAAGAAAACAACAAGCCATGGTCCAGAAATATGTGCAATTTATAAGAGCACAGTATGATTGGAGGATTCTTGAGTTTTCTTTTCTCTTTTTAGTACAAATATCTCCTGCAAAAGTCATGTGAATATCTGAGTTTGCTACTTAACAAAGAACGCATTAGCTTCATTACCTAATTGCGTTTGATGGGAAATTTACATATCAGGCTCCTATTTAGAGGAATAATTCACAAAAAGGGCAGTCAAGAGAAGATGTAAGATATGTAAGATTAGAGAAAAAAAGATGCCAGGGAATTTTATTCTAAGCTCATTATGGATCTACGTAGTTTAGTAATACTACAGTAATTTATTTTTATTATTATTTAAGATTGAAAAATGAACGTATTCATGCCTACCTGCAGAGTGGATATAGGATGTGCATCCTAGAGCCATCTATCTCTCTTCGAGAAATAAATCTTCACATAGAGGAGGATATAAATGGAAAACATATTAGTGACTTGGGCCGTATATGTCCCCGACAATTCTGATTCCCAGATTTGTTTAAGACGGTGTCTGTACCTGCCGCGAAAAACTTATATGTGTCTGCATGTTAGTCAGGTGCCCGTTTAAAATGAATGGCAGCACATTTTTCAAGACCTAATTCTATGGCAATGGCCTTTAAGAGCTTTAGATAAACGGCTCTCAGAAGATGCATAGTGTTTCAGATCATCCATATAACATAAATGATCTACCTTATGCTTCGTATCTGTCTGGGGGCCACAGCGATAACCACGAACTTCTAGCAAGCACAAGGTAAGGGGCGTTAGAGAGATGCAGAATAGAAGCTAGCTCAGCCTGTCGCCTTAACAGACACCACGCTTATACGTTACCGTTTGGTGTTCGAAATAAAATGAAACATTTTGAAAAGTTATAAATTAAATATTCGATTTTATGCAAAAGTCTTTTTTTTTAACCTCTGAAGTAATTTGTTTAGCTAACGCAGCTCCTGCGCTACAAATTTTTTCATATATGAGAAAGGGTTATCGCATACGTGAAAGATACTATGAGTTAAGATTTACGTACAGTTTAAGGTTCTACGAGATAGATTATCGCATTTCTAACAGACATACGTAAAGGGAACTATGACATAGACTTTATTTATTTTCTTACCTACTTAGGTCCTCACGGTTGAATAATGAGCTTAACGAAAAAAGTTTTTATTTTTTGTTAAACATTTTTTACATTTTAATTTACCTGTTACGGTTTACAAGATGGGCTCTGCGGACGCAATTAATTTATGTTGCTCATTTACGATCTCAACCTAACTTTTTATATTCCGAGTCACTATAAAAATTTCAGCGCGATATTTTTTTGCTTTTTCAGTTATCGTAATCACCTACGGACAAAAGGCAATAGACTATCTGGTAATTTCAAGAATATCTGTACCAAAATTTTTTTCGAAACATCAATATTTTTAAGCGTTATCAACTTGGGGTTAAATTTATATACCTTAATACTTATATATTTCATATATACATATAACGCATTTTTGCGTGTTACAGTAGAATAAAACTGACTGTTTCAACTAAGTTACTGATGAACTAAGTTCATCAGTTGGTGAGTTAAAGATTGGAAGTTGTATTTGTTACAAAATTTGTTCGGAATCTAAGATACGGAACGATAAAGGATAATTGACTGCAGCGCACCAACGCGTTGTATTAAGGTGTGTAAAATATTGCATGAGCGGAACCAAATTAAATGGATATTACGTTTGTCAAAATGAATGAACACTTTGCTTACCATTTTTTCCTAAAAAATAATAAAAATTAAATCTATGATGTAATTTAGATCAGAAAAATTTAACTCGCTTACTCTCCATATCAGTCTCAACAACAGTTGAAATCATAAAATATTATACATAGAGAACGCGAAGGATCTATTACCTGTAAGTGCATGCGATATGATGAATGAGAGAGAAGACTGTCAGTAAGTTCCCCTGTGTCCTTGTCATACTCCTATGTACATATTTACCTATTATATGTATTAATAAATATCCCACCAAAAACATAAATGTGTAAATAGGCGTAGGTGTTACAGAATCACAATAAACTCAATTACGTCAGCCCAAAAAAGTTGTGAAATCCCGTAGAGAAAAAAAATCTTCGAAAAAAATTTATAAAAATGACATAAATTTATTGAGTAACTTTTCCGTAAAGAAGCATTTAAGTATTACATTAGCAAATTTTCGGTGACTTCATACCTACACGCATCTGTATAGGAGAACAAAAGAAAATCGTTAACCCCCTACTACCTCCCTCCTCCCCTCTAATGTTATGACGTTATAATTTTTTCACAACTGTTTTTAAACATCAAAATTTAAATTTAAACAATCAAAGTATTCTTCAGATAAAAGTCAAGCACCTACTTAAGAAAGGCCTAATTTTTTTTTACTAAAGTACTAAAATTATTGGTTTAAATTTCTTGTGTAAGTTTCTCCTTAGTACGTATTTATTATATATTTTTCTTCGCAAGTTTTTATTTTTGGATTCGTTTTTTTATTCCGAAAACTTGCGAAGTAAAATATAAAATAAATACGTACTAAGGAGAAACTTACACAAGAAATTTAAACCAATAATTTTCGTACTTTAGTAAAAAAAAATTAGGCCTTTGTTAAGTAGGTACTTGACTTTAATCTAAAGAATACTTTGATTGTATAAATTTAAATTTTGATGTTTAAAAAAAGTTGTGAAAAAATTATAACGTCATAACATTAGAGGGGAGGGGGAGGTAGTAGGGGGTTAACGATTTTCTTTTGTTCTCCTATACAGGTGCGTGTAGGTATGAAGTCACCGAAAATTTGCCAATGTAATACTTAAATGCTTCTTTACGGAAAAGTTACTCAATAAATTTATGTCATTTTTATAAATTTTTTTCGAAGAATTCTTTCTCTACGGGATTTTACAACTTTTTTGGGCAGACGTAATTGAGTTTATTGGGATTCTGTGACATCTACGCCTTTTTACACATTTATGTTTTTGGTGGGATATCACTTCTTTT
Organism: Chrysoperla carnea; assembly: GCF_905475395.1. NCBI lineage: Eukaryota > Metazoa > Arthropoda > Insecta > Neuroptera > Chrysopidae > Chrysoperla > Chrysoperla carnea. The sequence goes on from NC_058341.1 coordinate 74,685,432, forward strand.
TGCAAGGCAATAGTATTTGGTTTGAAACAAGTGTTTGTAACAATTTTAACTGACCATTATGAATACATTGAATTACTGTTGAATACTGAGCCTCGTACGTCAAGAGAGATGCCGGACAAGATGTCATCAAAATTGTGTTATTTATAAATATTGTAATGAAAATTTCATTTTCATATAACTGATATTGATTATTATATAATACATTCTATATAATTTACGCCTAATTTGCGTCTTCATGGGTAAACAGTCATGTTTTCGAAAAAATGTGTCATACAAAAGTTGGTTATTTCTTTATAAGGAATATATTTTACATTAAAACTTTTGTTCTATCTCTAACGGTTTACAAGATGTGTCCTACAGACCCAGGACTCATTTACGAATATTGCCAATTTACGAACTCGACCTTCCTTTTTACGTACTGAGTACGCTATAAAAATTTCATCTTGATATCTCTTTTCGTTTTTGAGTTATCGTGTTGGCAGACAGACAGATATTATGTAACTGAAAATAATTAGGCCTTATTCATGGGTAATACGCACAGCTTGATTTCATATAATAGTTCTGCACATGGATTGATCGTCAATATTACAATGGCTCATACAGGGGCCTTATATTTTGTAAGTGCGTATCCTAAATATTACAACTGCGCATACAGGGATATTTTATAAATGGGCATATTTGGTCCTTAAATATTGAAAGTGCGCATAAATTAATCACAAATTATAGTTCTGCGCATGCATTTAACCTGAATCCTAGAACTGCGCATTAGCTTAATTTATATTTTGTTACTGCGCACATGTAGGCCTTAAATATTGCTAGTGCGCACATGAGGATTACATGGAATAGTACTGCGCATGGGTTGACCCTGAATTCCAGCAAGTCTCTGTCGAATGTCCAAAATCGCATCTTTCTATAATTTAGAAGTCTCTTAGAATTGGTATAGCTTAATCATTCCCTTTATAGATAAATCAATTATAGTGGAAGTGATGGAAAAATAATTACGCCACTAACCTTACCATGTTTTGTTATCAAATCTAAACGTGTATACAAAATTTCAACTCAATCGGTTGAAGATATCTGCTTTAAAATTGGGCTGTAAGATTCCGCCCATTTAACAAAATATGGCGGAAGCGACGGGAAAATTCGGTCAACCATAAAAATTCAATGTCATTCAAATTGAGCGTACTTACAAAATTTCAACGCAATCGGTTGAGGGTGTCGGCTTCAAAATTGGGTTGCAAGATTATTTATTGTTGAACATAACAATACCATTGTTTTTAAGAAAATAAAATTCGTTGCCATAGCAACGGTTAGTTGTGAACGCTACAAGAGACATGATCAAAATGGTTTAAAACTTCTTGTGCGAGTATATTTATACTTTTTTTAAATTTAAGGACAAAAATAGTATGCTTTTGCATTAATGAAAAAAACAGGACTGATTTACTTTCTCGAGGGAAAATGATTGTTTTTTCGAAAAAATGTTTCACACAAAAGTTGTTTAATTTTATGCAAGGAACATTTCTTACATTTAAGCTTTTGTTCTCTACAGTTTTTGCTATAAAGGCAAATTAAAATTTTCCATGTGACAAAATCTGTTTTCTACATGGTACTTTAAATTTGATAGGGTATTATTTTTTCGAAATATTTTATTTAATTTTTATAATATTTTAAAAAGAAAACTGCATCTTTATACCATTTCTCAGTTTTGCTGTGAATTTATATGAGTGAGTAACAAAATTTCGGGGCGTGGCCGTTTTTTGACGCGTTATTGCTCGGAAACGATGAGAGCCGTGAACGCGCGAATTTGATTTACGGCGTCCCAGAGTATATATCTACTTAAGTTGAAAATTTCAACATTATAGCTCAAGTAGTTTCTAAGATATAAGGGTGTGAAAAAGGGCTATTTTACGTCGTGTATATATAGTCACAGCAAAAGCATACACATTTCACATATACATCATCATACATTACACTTTCAATTTTCGATTTTCCATTTTAAACTAATCTACGCTTCGCACTGCTGTGCTATATGATAAGTATATGGTATTAGACAAGGACACAGGGGAACTTACTGGCAGTCCTTTTCTCTCGCTTCGCATATAGCATTCACTTACAGTCTAGCGTTCTCTATGTATAATATTCTATGGTTGAAACTGTTTCAACAAGATGTTCGCTACGAGCCATACAACGGTTCAAAATAATGAATTTTTTCACGATAAATCTCATGTTTGAGTGACGTTAATAAGTCAACAAAATTGAAAGCTACGTGCCACTCAGCTAAACCGCGAAAGAAATTTAACAAATAGAATATGCATCATGCTATCGAATTCTTTTTAAAAATTTGATGATATTCCAAATAAAACTTGTTTTATTTTTTAAATATTGAGCGTATAAGTGATGTAGGTATCAGTCTAAAAATTTTTATGATGTCTGAATATTATACTCAAAATATTGTTAATATGAAATGGAAATTTTTAATTCAAGTTATCAATTGTAAGTTTTTCCACGAAAGTAATACCCATTAACTGTCTTTTATTATTTTACGATCTATTAAAACAATCCGTTATAAATTTTTGGTTAATTACTGTCTTTGCGTTTTGTTAATTTTATTTTTGTATGCATTTTATCATTTTGACCTACTTTATTTCTCCAGACGTTTATCCATGATCCAACACAAATTTTACTGACTATTTTATTATATTAATTTTTAAGCAGTCATTCATGACAAGTTGTTAAATTTTTAGGCTCGCAAAAGACGAATTACAAACAAAATTAATAGTCTGTGTTTTCGTTGATTTTTTTCTCTTGTATTTTATTCAAAGCTCAGCAAAGTCCCAATTCGATCATTTTTCGCTCTTTTCCACTAATTTGAGAAAGCTGAAAAAACTTTCGCAGGCGACTTGGGTGAATGATAGGGTCAATGCGTATTTCAAATCAAGGCCTACATTTGGGTTACTACTCGTAAAAAGATTATACTGCTATAATTGTCTATAACAGCCAGCAAAGCATTTTTAGTAGGATGGGTGTTTTCCTTTGCTTTTATTGGCACTTTCATCGACTTCGTTGCCGTCATCTTTGTTAAAACCGTATACTTTACACAAACATGGTGTCTTTTTTAACTTGACATATGCGTGTAACTCGAAAAATAACGAACACTTTAAATTAGAAAGAAATTGTTTAGACAGTAATTTATAGCAAAAATACCCTATAAGGCACTTTACGAAACTGCATTTCAAAGCTTTAGGCGCTTTTCTTCATTAAATTTAAACAAAAATAGCCTTTAAAATCATTTTATTGGAAAAATTTTTTGAAAACGATTCGTTTTTGCAAGTGTTCTTCCTATGTCTCTTAGCAGTTATCGAATAGATTCAGCTTTTTATTGTGTCAGAAACCCTGGGTCAAGTTTAATGTCTGCGGAACATGTTCGCCTTTAGACCCAATATGTTTTGGTTGAAGCATTTTTATCGATAGTACTTATTTTGTCAAATTTCAAGCATGTGTCAACTTAAAAAAGAAACCTTGTATATTTAAAAATGTTTCTTAAAATCTATATCCAAATTATGAAATCAAACCAATTATCCAATACGCATATATTTTTCAGTTATCAAAATTAAGTTCGAATTATTTAACTTTATTGGCTTCAAAAACAACCAATTGCATATAACCTGTAACTTTCAAGGAGAAAAGCGACCAGTGGCGGTATTGGGTAAGGTTCGTGTTAACAAGTATTTCTCATATAACTTAAATAATAACACTGAACATATTTTGTAAAGAATTCATACATTTGAAATTCAGCAGATTTACTTAAAACAGTAAATTTTTAATTAGTGTTAATGTTTAGTATAGCTTCTATTTACCTGCAAATCTTGTATCTTATTCTATTTACCATTGTATTGCAAAAATGTACAACTTATTTTAAAGGTTTTACAACTTTATTATCCCTAATCATATAATATACATGATAGACTGCAGTCTATAATTGGGATTAAGAACCAATTTTTTTGTTGGCAAAATGGAAAGATTATATATGAGTTTCATATTTTTATTTTTTCATGATAATTTATAGACAGTTTTAAAAGAACTTTTCAAAAGAGAAACGAAAACGCCCGACAAAAAAATGTACGTAAAGGGTAATGTTCGTAACGTCGTTGTGACGTAATAATGTTAATTGAATTGTATACACTATATACAAATATTAATTAACACTATGACGGTACACAATCTTTTACGAACATTTTTTATCATGAAAAAGTAAAAATGAAAACAGTTTTGCTATAAAACTTATATATGATCTTCCCATTTTTGTCAAATAACATCTTAATTGCAGATATTTTTCGTTTACACAACGTTATGTTGAAATATTAAGGTAGAGACGCAACGAACGCTTGATAAAATAATTAATAGTAATTATAATCAAATAAATACATGTATAAATTTTAATTTTAAGAAAATCTGTCTCCAATTTTGCCCGTTTTTCATTTCTGAGGCTACCGGCCCACCAGGAATTCGGGAGATTTTAGCTAGTCCAACCCTGATAGTAATTACCTTTATATTTATAATATCCAAATTTTGTGTATAATTTTAACCCTCCAATTTTATACCATATATATTATTAATATTAATTTATTATTTGATGTACCCTTTGGGCTATTCAATCTACATATTTTCACTACAAATTCTATAACTATGTAGTACGTAACATGAAAAAAACAAAATTTAAAAAATAAATAAATAATTCTCACAATAAAGAAAAATTAAATAAAAATAAAAAACTCTTTAAAATAAACGGCGTTATCCTTACAAACGTGGTTCTAACACACTAAATCATTCATATCATTATTAAGTAATCATTTTTATAATAACCTAATTTGAAATATTGTAATATCGTAATAATTGAATTGAGGTCTAATTTGTGATAGCAGCATGGCTATGATTATATTTACTTGTCAGCAAAATTAATATTTAATATTTTAATTTTTACGTCACAATATTTAATATTTTGACCTAAAAGTTTTGTATTTAAAGACATTGGAAATTGATCATAACAAATCATACAGTAAGTATACAAACTTAAACGTCAACTTGATTATACAGTCGTTAAAATACTAATCGTTAAAATACTCAAGCAAATTTCAATACCACTGATAACTTTGAATAATATATTCAAACACATCGAATTAATAAAAATCATACGAAATATCAATAGCAGTATATCAATGTTTATTTTGTAAGACTTCGTATTCATCCCCAAGGATTCTCAAAGTCTTCCCTTATCAAATATTAAAACCTTGTGGTGGCAGCAAAGACCTTTTGGTACACAACAATATTCATACAATAATCCTTTAGGGCCCACAACCCAGGGAAAACCTTTTTTTTGGGATTTTCTCAAAAATGGCTCTAACAATTTCGATTTAACTTGACACAAGGCTAGACCTTAAGGTGTTCCTAGGATTGGTATAGGCTACATATCCAGGAAAATTCGAGAAGGCCCACACCCTTGGGAAAACTTTTTTTTGGGCTTTTCTTAAAAATGGCTCCAACGATTTCGATTAAACTAGGCTCATGAATAGACCTTAAGGTGTTTCTAGGATTGGTATAAGCCACATATCCGGGAAAATTCGAGAAGGCCCACATCCTTGGGAAAACATTTCAAAATACAGGAAATTGGATTTTCTAGGGAGAGGCTGAGGGGACAGCAGTGAAGCTTCGTTTCAGAGTTTATATCAACAAGGTCCTAGGTTTGATATAACTACCCTCTGGGACCTCTTCCTCTGGAGCCGTGGAGCCAAAATGAAATAATAGAATTGGCTGCTTTCAATCAAAATATTTTAAGAATAATATATCAATTTTATAATATAATAAAGTATTGTCCGATGTTTCGGACCGTTTATTAAAAGTTAATTACCATGTATATATGGCACGCCATTTTACTATTTAATGTCCGAAAAAACATGATCGTAATAATAATACATTATTATTATGTTATCATCATAATAATAATCATTTTCATTATGTACATAATTTTAATTCAATCATTTTTATTATGTACATAATTTTAATTCTCTATTTCCATTATGTACATAATTTTAATTCAATCATTTTTTTAATCTAATTCAAATAAAATTAACTGATTTATTATTATGTATCATCATAATGATAATACATTTTTATTATGATGATAACATAATAAAAATGTATTATTATTATGATGATACATAATAATAATACATTTTTATTATGTTATCATCATAATTTTAATTCTCATCTCTCTTTTCTCATCTTATCTTATATCAATTCTCTTTTACTAAGATTTATTTTACAAAATATAAAATATAAAATATAAAATTTCTGATTGAAAAAAAAAAATTAATTAATTTTTTTTCTCGATAAAAATTAGCCTATTAAATAGTAAAATGGCGTGCCATAATGTATACGTATATAATTACCATGTTAATTACCATGTCCCAAAGTAACACTTAAAAACATTGATGGTACGAACAAAATTTTTTACAGGTGTTCATGAAATCACCTTAAGGGTCCATTTCCGATTGTCTGCCTGTCTGTCAATACGGTAACTCAAAAACAAAAAGAGATATCAACCTGAAATTTAAATAGCGTGCTTTGGACGTAAAAAGTTAGCTAGAGTTCGTAAATGACCAACGAAGGTCAATTGGGCCTTGTAAACCGTAACAGGCAGAAAAAAAGTTTAAATGTAAAAATTCTTTTTATAAAAAAAGAAACAATTTTTGCTTGAAACATTTTTTCGTAAACATCGTGTGTATACATGTTTGTATATATGTATGTCTTTGTTTATTATTATGTATATTGAGGAAGTGAGAAGAAAGACACTCTTTTTGGGGAAGAGTCAATATCTTTTTTTACTTACATTACGTAAAAAAAAAAAGATTGTGTAATCAACACTGTCGATAGATGGTATTTCAACAATTTACTCAGCCAATTGTTGGTTTTCACTTTTTTATCTTTAATTTCGAAACTATCTACGATGCATTTCCTGCAATTCTATAATTTTAAGACATTCCTCTACCGGCAATTGAATCTTTTAAAATTGTTTTAAGCTCAAAGAAATTTTCAACATCAAAATCGTCATTTTACCTAAAATTGTTCAAAGCTTGTCTAAGAAATTTTGACAGTTCATCAGTTAGTCCATTAATTTTATTTATTATGGGTCTTAAAGTCAAAGTATGAATTTTCTTATCGGATTCATTATTTCATGGTTACATTACAAGTAACAATGTCAACAAAATAGAAGCAACATTCATTAATATGACATACCATAAAATGGTAGGCCATACATACGATTAAGGACGTTTGTTCATGAGACTTTTTAATAGATAATAACAAAAAAATTATGATAGTATAAAATTTATAAATGATTTTGAATGATACTGTTGATGAATTAATTTCGTTGAATTTTTAGTTTAAAAAAGACAGTAAGCAACGTTATACATAAGACTAAATGGAAAATATAAATCGATATTTCTTAAAAATAATTGCATCAATTATACTTTTACCATTTAATAATTATTTACACTTTAAACAGAATTTCACAAAATTTTTCTATTTTCTATTCATTTAAAATTTACAATATTGGATAAAATGTGTATTTAAGTTTCCGATTTTTGATTTATGAAGAAACATTCCTAACATACTGCTTGTGAGAAGAATAATTATAATTATCTTTTGTAAATATTATAAACCACCTGAGGTTAAGAAAACCTTATAATTACTTTAAATAACAACATTGATATTTTAGCAAATATTGATCCATGTTTGTCCATAAAATTATTTATGTCGGGTTTGCATATGAAAACTCTCATTCTCTCTTTTATCATCGTAGAGTAGGGGTGCGAGGATGAGAAATACCTTACAACCTATTCTCATACCTACCGGATGTACAAAAAAAACATGTAATTATAATTGGTCATGTCGTTTTAGAGAAGTTCAAACACAAACACCGTGACACGAGATTTTTATTTATTAGATTATATCCCTATATATATTATAAATGTGAAAGTAGGGATGTTTGTTTGTTTGTTCAGTGAAGCGGAAGGGTATCAAGCTAGTGTTATATACAAAGATGAATCAATCAGATTTAATATTAATTGATTCACGAGATCTCTTAGTACACACCGGATGGAATTGAAAATTAGCATAGCTACTCGTTGTGAGTTTTGGAAATTTAACTTCTACAATAGTGAAAAAGACGAGGATAGTTTGTATATGGAAATCAGTTGTAAATAATTTTCTGGAAAAATATAGTTGATTATCAAAAGTTATTTACAATATTCATTTGGGTTTTTTTTTATTAAAAAATTTTGTTTTACAATATTAATGAATAATTAATTTTTATAAACAACAATCAAAGTAATTTTTATAAACAATAATTAATCCGATTACAAAAAAAGTATTTGCTTTATTTGCATATTGTGGTGTTCAAATTATGGAAATGGTATTAATTTTTTATTTATAAACATTCGGACTATTTGGTTGGTTTCTCATAACACGCGCTTCAAATAAATAAGTTTTGTTGTTCAGTTTTTTATTTCAAATCTCTTATTTTTTGCCAGGGTACATTTTAATGGGTTCCGACTGTTAAAGTCGCAATTTAAACTACTAGACTTGTTTTGTTGTTTTAAGTTTCCCTCTCATTTTCTTATTATTTTACGCAGTCGGGTTTTTAAATTTTTTTAAATTATTATTTTTAGTTTTATACTTTATAGTAAAGGTTTTCAAATACCTATTCAATGACACCCCACTTAATATAGTTCGTCGACTTTTATTTTCAGCATATATATGTATGTTTGGTCTTTTGTGGTGCTCTAAATACCAAACGCGTGAGCCGATTTTACAAATTCTTACGTTAATCGATTTGTCTATTTAATACCTATTCATATCGCTGGATTTAACTACTTAGCACAGTTCGTTGACTTTCATTTTTTTCACAATCTGGCGTCGATTGTCGCCATATAAAGACAATTCGATTAATATCATAATCATCTTAATCGGCCCCCACGTTTGGTCCCTTAAGTCCGCAATCCACAAAGCAAGAAACATACATACATACAAACATAGACTGATAAACTCAATACCACTCCTTTGTGTCGCGCATTCGGGTAAAAAATAAAATGAGTACCAAATTCAATTTAACATTTTTTAAATAAAATTAAAATTTTCTAAATTATTATTTAAATAATATAATTTTGATTTCAACCGATGCAACCACCAGCTTGGTTACCTCTATTTCTTTGTTGTCCACCTTCTGTTCCATATTTGTGTTGTCCTATACTTCCTTGGTTACCTATTCTATTTCCTTGTTATCCAACGTCCTTGAAGTCCTCCTCCTCTCTGAAAATTAGTTTTTGAAAAAAGAGTTAGTGGTGTTAAACTCAAATGTATGAACACCGAACCCTCTTTATTAAATGGGAAGTTTAGGTAGCACTTGAGACACTGTGTAAAATAAATCAAAACGCCACCTTGGCGCTTCAGCTTGAATAAAATTGTTTCAAGATTACTTCTTTTAAGTTTGCCCACCATGTTATAATTTTTCAACATGTTTAGGTATTCGGAAAGCTAAATCTAAAGACGAGGCAAAAATTACTTAAGATTGTTATAAAAGTGGAAGGAGATTTCATTGCCCTTCTCACTCTGTCGCATGCATAATACTTAGAATGATGTATCTCCTGCCAACTTTGAATAAAAAAATTATGTAATTTTTAAATTGATGAAAATATATATATTTGCCTATTAGATCTGTACAATTTTTGTATACGATTGTCTTCAAATTGTCCTAATGATGGTACAAATGCATTTTACCAGGTCGGAAAAGTAGCCGGAAAATTTTAAACAATTTTCCTTAATTTAATTGCGAAAACTATTTATTCTGCTAAAGGTAATAGAGATATGAATTATTTAAAGTACGAAAACAGGCGAAAATGACCACTTTCAATTCTGAAAATCTCTTAAAAAAGTTACAAGGTGTTTTAGCCTATTATTTTATCGTAAACCCTTCTAATAAATAAGTGCCTACATTTAATATATATTCTGCGTGAGTGGAAGAGAGACTGATTGCATTTTGTCGAACTTTAAATAATTAATACCTCTGAAACTATTAGTTTTAGAGAAAATTGCCTAGAATCCTTTTTTGTTTTATATTGTCCAAGTAACCTTAAAATCTTTTCCCGAAGCATAATAAATAATTTTCACAATATTATTGATGAAAATTGTTTTAGTTTTCCGACCAGTTTTCCAGCCTGGCATCATGCATTTATATCATCATTAGGGAAATTTGAAGACAATCGTATAAAAAAATTGAGGTGGAATAGTTGTTTGAAGTCATGCGCTGATTTGTACTGTACTATATTTTTTTACATTATTTTTGTATTACGAACTATAGTCTCGCAATCTGTGAGTAAATTAAAAAGTTATCAGAAATCTTAGTTTGTAATGTAGGTGAAAAGAAATGCTTATGTATGTATAGAAATATATGAATGTATGGGTAAAAATGAGTATGTATATTTGAATGTATGGGTAAAATATATGAAATATGTGAAAATACTTGTTTTTTGAGTTTGAAAAAAATTTCATCATGAAAAAAGCAAAAAATTTTTCAATGCCAAAATTATGGCTAAGGCTATGTAAGAGTACATTTTGTACATTTTGACTAAATGCCTACATGAATTTTGACCCAAACACTCACTTGCTCTGGAAGGAATGTATTTTCTCATTATTTTCTAGGATAGCTTAATAAAGAATTTATGCTCACTTTCCTCTGTGTGAACCTTGGAGTTCCACAGGTTTCAAATCTTGGACCATTATTGTTCTTAACATATGTTCTACCGGTCTATTTTCTGCATGGGCAATTGCTACTGTATGCAGATAACCCGTCTGTGATATTATCTTCAGATAATTTACATGGTTTGGTGAATGAAATGAGTATAATAATGGAATAATTTGCTGATAGTACAGAAATAACTAAATAATCATAAATATGACCAAGGCAATGTTTTTTTTCTCTTTTTAAATAAAGTTATTGATTCATCTATTATTACAACATCAATAATATATTCGATTAAGCAAGTAAGCGAAATGCATTTTTAGGAATGATATTAGATGAAGATATGAAATGGTAGTGGCATGTTGACATTTTGTGTAAGTACGAATTATTTTTATATCAAAAAATTAAAAATGAGTTATTAATGTCTGTGTATTATACGTTTGTGTACATTTCCATGCAGTATTGTGCAATATTAGGGGGATAATTGTCAAATTGTTCACAAATATGTATTCTACAAAACATAATTATTCGGCTCATGTTAAATCTTGATTATCGACAATCATTTAGTGGACAGTTAGTGGTTGAAGGTATACCTTACAACGGGTACAATGTTGGATTTATCCAATGGAAAAAACGTGTAAAAGCCCGTGTGGAAGGTTGCTATAGAGATAATATGCTGAAAATATGCTAAAGATAATATGCTGTAACAAATGGTCTCTACAAACTTTTAACATGATCGGAAAATTTGGGAAAGTGATGTGATGTGATAATTTTTGATAGTTTTTTAATAAATAAATCAAAGTAACAACTTAGTAATGAAATTCATGAATATATCACTCTCCAAAATAATAATTTGTACATTGCAAACTACAGGTTACTAAAATACATAATTTGTCCGGAGGAAGTATTGTGGCTGAATTGTACAATAATTTTCCTGGAGATCTTAAAAACATAAAAAGTATGTCAAAATTTAAACGTGAGATGAAAAGGCGCATTTTAATGAATGATCAATAGGTTCCTTCTTTACACAGTTTAACTTAATTGTTTTAATTTTTTTATATTAACATACCTATGTACTAATTTTTGTATTTTAAGCCGCAGTAGCTGCTGTAGCCGCAGTAGCTGCAGTAGCTGCAGTAGCTGCAGTGGCCGCAGTAGCTGCAGTAGCCGCAGTAGCTGCAGTAGCTGCAGTAGCCGCAGTAGCCGCAGTAGCTGCAGTCGCCGCAGTAGCCGCTGTAGCTGCAGTTGCTGCAGTAGCCGCCGTAGCTGCAGTCGCTGCAGTAGCCGCAGTAGCTGCAGTCGCTGCAGTAGCCGCAGTAGCTGCTGTAGCTGCGGGAGCTGCAGATATCTATGAAAAATAAAATAAAATGATAAATAAAATTGTTGATAATTTATTGAAACATAAAATATTTTGACTCAGTCACTTAGAAAATAAATAACAAACTCAACCGTTTTAAAATGAATTAAATGCACTTGTATCAATATTCACCTGTAACTTGCTTTGTTCGCAAAGGAATTCCTCTGCGTGACAGAAAAATCTTTACATGAGTTGAAAACTACCGAATCTTTATGGTTTGTAAGTGCGAACATTTTGACCTTGCATTTTAGTAGTGCGCACAGGTTGATCTCGTATAACATTTCTGCAGATGGATCGATCCTGAATATTGCAATTGCGCCTTCCTTTTATTTTGAAAGTGCGCACATTTAGACCTTATATATTAGTAGTGCGTACAAGTTGATCTGTTTTCATAGATCTGCTCATGGATTCATACTGATTATTACAACTGCGCATAGATAAGTCTTAAATATTATCATTTTCTAATGGCAGCGGTGAATAAATTGAGTTTTTCGAATTAAGCTCTTAATTTGCAGGTATTCTGCGTTGATTGCAAAAAATCGCACCTTTCTTTCTAGCATGTAAAGTGGTGGTTTTGGGGTAGGTGGTTTCGAGGTGTTTTTTTCCATTTTCAAGTGGGGTGGAGAAAAATTTAACGAATAATCTCACTAGTTCTAAGAAATGTCCCACCAAATACAATAAATCCCGTCTTTCAAATATAGATAGAAGTTAAAAGGGTAACTAAGTGAGGCTAAGTGGCGTTGCTCATATTTAGAAGGTAACCTTGTGTTGCACACTTACATAGTTATCAGTCCTTGTATATATATATATATATATATATATATATATATATATATATATATATATATATATATATATATATATATATATATAACAAATCGGAAGGGAACAACTAAATATTCGTTATATCAAGTAACTCGTGAAGCTGAGGCTTGTTACATTGAGTTTAGGTTGGTCTAAACTTTGTTATAGACAGGTAGTTAATGATGTTTCTCTTTTCTGCGACTTATAAAGAACACCTTTTAGTTTCTGAGCCATTGCAACATGACTTTTTAACAATAGTGACGACTCGCAGTATTTACATTACTTTCCATCCAACAGCAATTATTGTTAAAAAAAAAAAAAAACGGGTCGGAACTTTCGCGACATAAATCACATACTATGGGATTAAGGGGATTGGTGGGTATGTTATATAAAGGTTTTGGGTTGACAAAATTCGTAAATTAGAGGTATTTACACATCTTTTTTATAGTTGAAAATTCGTTATAAAGAGGTTGTTCGCAATGTAAAGGTATATTTTACATTGACCCTTATGGGCAATTTAAGGGGGCTACGAAAAATTTGTTAAATCGAGGAATTCGTTACATTGAAAAACATGTTTACTTGATACAATACAATACCTGTATGCATACTAAATAATGTTTTTAACCTAATTTGCGCCCTGACGGATAAACAGTAATGTTTACGAAAAAATGCTTCAAACAATAGTTGTCGAGGAACATTTTTACAACTAAATTTTTGTCTCTAACGGTTTACGAGAACAGTTTACGACGACCCAATTGACCTATCTTGCTCATAAATGAACTCGACCTCACTTTTTACGTTCTAAGCACGCTATAAAACTTTCAGCTGAATTTACCTTTTCGTTTTTGAGTTATCGTGTTCACAGACGGAGAGATGGATAGTCGGAAATCGACTATATAGGTGATTTTATGAACACCTATACCCAAATTTTGTTCGTAGCATCAATATACGTTAAAAACTTGGGACTAAATTATTTATTCATAAAATGTTTTATGTATGTTTTAAAAAGAAATTACTTAGTGGGCTGAGTTGAAAAATGTGTATTAAATTTTGATGTTGTTGGTATCCTAATATTCTATTATAAGTTCCAAATTCAGTAACTACCTGGTAGTCAACTAATCGAAGTTATAGTAGGTATGTAAACTATAATTAAAACTATTTACGTAAATCTAAATCTTAAATCTTGTAAACTTTGTCTATTTAGTCCATTAACTTTTCCACTATTGTCTAAGAGACCACTCCAACGTCTGTGAGCCGTTCAAGACAAGTTAACTATCTATCACTGAAACGTGCAATTTCTTCACGCACTGTGAGCACTTCGAGACTACGTTATATCGTCATTACGCACATAATATGGATATTCACTAATTGCTTGTAACACTTTTGATTGAAACCGTTGAAGGATTTCAATGATACTGTTGCTAGCAGTTCCTCATAGTTGGATCCAACAAGTCCGCACAGATTATAGGATGGTTTTATAAACTACCACTTTATTGTCTAATGATAACTTTTGTTTATGGCCTTACAGCCAGTAAAGTATTGAAAATTTTAAAGTTAATTGTTTTCTCTGAGACCAGATGTATTTCCGCCAAGTTAGCCTTCTAACTAAGTGAATTCTCAGATATTTCACTTCGTTTGCCTTTATGGAAAACTGACACTGTTCATTTTTACAGATGGGAAAGTTTCTCTTCTCATAGTTTTACTTGAACGGATTTTTGTTTATTTTCTTGAATACGTCACTTTTGTTACCAGTTTTTTACCTTATTTATACTATTTTGTAGCCTTTGAGAAGCTGCATTTAGGTCCAAATCTATGGATAATATCATCTGCAATAGTAGCTGTGGTTTTTTTTCTGTCCACTAGTAAGTAGACAGTTGGGCCCAGAAGCTACCCTGAAGTACACCAAATTGAATAGAAAAGAAGTCAAAAAACTCCTCATGAACTTTGACCTGGAAATGTCGGTCTTCTAAATATGATTTTAAAATACACTAATATTTACTTGAGAGAGTAGTACTTAATTTGTAAAGCAAGCCGGGGTGCCATACTTTATTGAAGGCCTTGTTGGCAAATTGGTTAGCTACAAATTTTATTCGATTTTTTTTTGCATAATTTTTTTGTAATTCGTAAAAACTGATTTTTTATAACCCCCAAAACCTCTCCCATAGTAATCGATTTGTCAGAACGAAGTTTTTGTAACCTTCTAAACAACTGCCAAATTTCAAAGATGCAACTCTTTTTTCCTCAAACATTTTTAATTTTATTGTACTAAAAAGTTAGAAGTGGTAAATATCAATATTAATAGTTTTTACTTACTTGAGTTATTGCTAACGCAACTAATGTAACGAATATGAACAAAAATACTTTAAAATTCATTGTAGTTTATTTTTGATTGTTTATTTTGGATAAAAGTTGTTATTTTCTCAAACTATAATCATAAAATAATTTTCATTGTTTATATACAAAAATGTATTAACAAATGCAAGATGATGCATGACGAATACTGGGTTTTTCGAAGTTTTTTTGTTTTCTTCTGAGAATATTTTAAAAAGTAGCTTGCAAATATAAAATTCAGACTTCTTATTATTCAAACCTCGGTAAAATGGCTATACACTAAATTTTTAAGATATTTCATTCGCGTTGTTAAAAAATTTGGTAGTGACCTAGCCTTGATCTTAAAACTGTAAGATTGTAAAATGAAAATTATTCTATTATAATGAACTGTGTCTCTAATATTATTGCTGGATAATAATTATTACCCTGCAAACAAATGGAAAATCTTTTGCACCTTTGTTTCCACAATATTAATTAATTGGATAATTGGTTGTGTCATGAAATTCTATATCCTCAGTTTTGTGCCCTGTAACTTTAATTTAGCATAAATATCTGTTAATTTAGTCAACATAGAATGATTCTAAACGCAAAAAACAAATCGATCGTAATCCCTCGAATTGAAAATTCGTTGGACATTTTTACTACTTTTGAATGATTTAGGAGATAAATTGAATTGTTAACATGTAGCATTAATACGCGAAATACTCAATTTATCTCCTAAATCCTTCCCTCATTCGAGTTTTTCGATTTGAGAGTTTTTGGAGACTTTTTTGTTGCTATGTTTATGTAAGATCAGAAGAAGAGTCATAAATAACACAACACATGTACAAAAATAGCAATTTTTAATTGTCGCAAGGTTTGAAACATGTTTTTTTTGCACAAGTGTCCTCAATTTAAAGTCCTTTCGACAATTGTAATCGTTATTATAATATTGTCACGCTTCGTATTGTACTTGACATAGTTTTAACACAAACGATTCGGGATAAGCAGAATTTTCTTAACAACAAACTTGAACGACCCGATTTCCATTAAACGTATACTTTACCTGATTGCATTCAACAATCACTACTCCAACAATTAAAATTAAACACCAATGAAAGTTAATTGTTACCTGTGAAGATTTCAGTCACTACTCAAATATTCCGTTATTCTTTAAACATAATATACAAAGTTGTTAACAAATGATTTGATAAATTTTATTGAAAATAATAAACCATTTTTGGGCTGTTTGATAGTTAACGTAATTACTTAGTTAATCAACTTTTGAGTGCCCTTATTTAGAAAATTTCTTGTCTTATTTCTAAATAAATGTTTCAAAATTAATTACTAAGCCATTATTTTTTTGTGTGGTTGTTTTTTTACAGTTATTTCACACCATGATCACATCAAATTCGATTTAATTAATGATTTACTGAAGTTTTGGAGGCAGCAATGTCCTATCCTTGACATCTATGTCAAGTTTAGATTGTTCTGTAAAAATAAAAAAACAAATAAAAAAAATGTCCAAAAAAAACAGGATGATTTCGGAAAAATGAATGATTTTCATGTTTTTACACCATTTTTTGAAATTCACTAGAAAACTATACAGTTGAGAGACAAAACAGGTTGGTCCAAAGTTATCGGGCGTAAATTTTTTTATCGATTTATGTGTATGTATAAACCTTTTCTTATCAATATTGCTTTGGTAACAGGAATGTGGACGAAAAAAATTATGTTAATTTTTTCGGTATATTTTTTTTATTTTAGCTGCGTTTCGATCAACATTTGATTTTCATCAGACATCATAAAAAGTACCTCACAATAAACATTAAACTATTATCTATTTGACAAATCAATAACAATTAACGGAATTTGTTAAACTCCATTGATATTAAATTTGAAACAATTTTATATTAAAATCTTTTTTATACAAACAAAAAATAAAATAAATATTTCAGCAACTAAATTATATAACAGTAACACGTAAACTGACTTTCGGTTTTTCTAAGTATATGTCAAAAAGTCTTAGTATATGCTTTTTCTTATTTTTCATATTTTCTGTGAAATTTACATCAATGTACAATTTTCCATGTTTATGGTGGTTTTTTATAATTTTTCTTTAAAACTGTGTACTTTAGGAAAATAATACTTCGAATAAAAACGCAAAATTGCCAACCGATTTGTATATTTCGAATGTTCCCAATCGTTCGCTATAAAATATTCGTTCGTTATTAAAGTAAAATTTTCCGCGTTTTTCAGTTTTTATAATTTCATTCAAAAACTATGCATTTTAGGGAAAAAACACTCTGGCCCAAACTTGAAGAGCGTAAAATTTTCCATCTATTAGAAAACTGCGGAAAAATGAGTAGTTTTCGGGGAAATCGCAAAAAATTGTGAAGAAACGTAGAAAATCGTTGAATCGATCATCCTTTTATGTGCATAGCAAAATTTGTATTCTGCAGGTAAAAATTTGGAAAAGGTGGTATTACTGCCTGCAAATTTTCTGTAAATGTTACCTAATTTGATTGCAGTACTGTAAGCTCGGAAAACAGAAGTCATAAAACGGTTGCAAAACTAAAAGGACTACCTATCAGAACTAGAAACAAATCCAAGGAAAATATTTTCAGGTGGCAGTGTGATAACTGCTCACAAAATTAATTTAAAAGAAAAATTTTGCGTGTTACAGTACGAGAAAACTAACTGTTTCAACAAAGTCACTGATGAACTAAGTGTGAACCAAGTTCATCAGTTGCTTTACATGGTCTCCAGGAATTTTTTCCGGACATATGGAGCTTTCTTTGGTGAGTTGAATCAATTAAAAATGATTTGATTGATTCTGTTAAATCAACCTGATCGAAACCTGAGTAACGATAGAGAATAGTTGTAGGTAGCATCCCAACGCGTTGTATTGAGGTGAGTAAAATATTGCATTAGCAGAATCTAGTTAAATGGATAGTATTACTGATTGTAAAAAATGAATGAACAACTTGCTAATTTTGCATTAAAAAGAGTAAAAATTAAATCTGTGATGTACCTTGGATCAAAAAATTTTACTCGCTTGCTGTCAATATCAGTCTGAACAACAGTTGAGACTACAGTCCACAATAATGAATCTCACTAAAAATTGTGCACTACAAACTGAATCTGGCACTACAAACTGAAGGTGCCGCTTAGCGGAACCATGGCAGAAATTTGACAGATTTAATTAGAAATTTGACAGAACATGCATAATGCTATAGACTTCTTTTTAAAAAAAAATCTTGATGATATTTCACAACTTTTTTTTTCTTCTACATATCGAGCGTATAAGTGATTTAGGTATCAGTAAAACTTGTATGATGTCTGTATAATATACTCAAAATATTGTTTATATCAAATGGAAAAATTGTGCTTTTTTCAATAATCAATAAATTTTTAGTTAATAATTATTTATGTTTAAATGATTCTTTACTAATTAGTCATATGAATACATAAAAAGGCAGAAGTCCTCGAGAGCAGCTTCGATTTTCATGATTCTTCTCTTTTCTTTTTTTTTTTTTTTTTTAATTTCTGTTTTTAAATTTTTTTAAATCAGGGACAAATATTATTTATATTTATTTTAATTATCACAATAATATAATAATAAAAATAATTAAAAAAATTTATCATAATTTTAAGATTTCAAGATACTGTTTTCGTCAAGTAGTGGATGATTATCGCAGTCACTTTCACTACATATAGTGCAGGCAGTTAAGCAATGTTGCGTCATTTTAATTGATTGCGTCATTTCAAATATTTTTCCTTTTGCCAAGCCCATTTTTCAGGAGGTATTAATGATAATGCCATTGTTTGTAAGTACACTATTCTTATATGTAGTTTGGCTATATCCTCTGGCGGAAGTAACGAGCTGAGTTGTATGTACTTGTGCTTTGCAGCTAATGCTGCAAAACGTTTGTAGTGTAGTCCATTTGAGTTTTTTGGCAGTTTTGCAACCAATAATCGAGAGAATGCAGTTAATGCCTTCCTTAAACAGTACATCTTTGTTCTTCAATCTTAAATAAATAATTTATTTATTGATGCAAAATGTCGCTGTTCACTTTGATTACAAAAAAATGTATTTATAAACAATCTAAATCGACAAAAACCACTTAAAAGATGAAAATATTATATCATTATTTGAAACTATATTTTACACTATAGTTTCAAATAATGATACACAAAGTACATTTCAAGCCATGTTTCCTACATCCACACCTGTTATTACAGTCAGAAATTTGAGCATGGTTGACACCACATTTCGATAACATCGATAACATTGACATAGCTTACATGAGCAAGCAATTGTTCTTCCAAACCGTATACGTTGCAAGGCCCGACTACATGGCTCTGAACATCGTAATAAAAATTTTTAAATGTATAATTTGACCGAAGACGAAACTAATTTTTAACAATTATTTAAAATCATCTTCCAAGGAATTAGGCATTGCAAAAAAATTTTTAAATGTACAAATTTGCACATTTTAAATTTTAAAATGTACAAATTGACCAAAGTTGAGCTTTTCTTTTTTTTAAATGTTTCCAACGTAATTTTCACCCTCACGGGTAAACGGTGATATTTACTAAAAAATGTTTCAAACAAAAGTTGTTAATTTTTTTATAAGGAACATTTTTTACGCTTAAACTTTTGTTCTATCTCTAACAGTTTCCAAGATGGGTCCTACGGATAAAAGTCCCAAATGACCGATGTTGCACATTTACTATATTTAACTCACTTTTTACGTCCTGAGCACGCCATAAAAACTTCAGCTTGATATCTCTTTTCGTTTTGAAGTAATCGTGTTTACAGACGAAAAATAGTTTTTTTCGGTTTTTGAGGATTTTAAGCGGTTGAATGAAAAGTAAACCATACACATAGATAAACCATTTTAAAATAGACATTTCAACGACTTAAATAAGCCCAAGCAGAATATGAACATCGAAAAAAAACATCAAGAGACTTTGTCGTTGAAAAATGACCAATTTTATCGGAAAATTTGAAAAATCTCACAGAAAAAATTATTTTTCGGTTTCATAAAAATTCATGAATTTTTTGTAGTTAAAAAGAAACACTTTCACAAAGGTTCATGAAAATTAAATTTGTTTTGACCGAGAAAAAAAAACAGTTTTTTGCGATTTTGTCGCGGAATTTGAGGTTATGTTGAAAAAATTGCCTTGCAAAAGTTTTACAATTCATTATTATCAAGAACTTTTCTCTTGATCATTTTCCGCTACGACGTCATTTTTTGCCCTAAATCGCACAATAACTTTTTCAACTCCTAAAAGGAACCCCCATTTCGTAATTTCCAAGGGTCTCGAGTTTAATTGTTGTTTACTATGTTACTTACACCCCAAAGTCACATTCCCACCTAGTCACTACCTGTTAAAAATTTAATAAATTAGGACTAGAAACAAAATTTTAATAACGCTAGACTATAATGCACTCGTGAAATTTCAACAGATTCGCGACTACAGTTCTCGGTTAGAAAAATTTCAAAGGTTAGCACTTTTAACATAGGCTTATATTATGGTAGCTAGCTTAAATCATATAGAAAAACGTTTCTTGATAATTATAAACTTTTTCAATACAAATTACCTTTAGTAGTAAACTAATCTCAGCTTCTAACCCTTTATATGAAAAAATTAAGCCTTACAAAAAATAAATGTATTTGTTCTAAATCATTTTGTTTCCGAAACCCTATATATTATAAATGTGAAAGTAAGGATGTGTGTTTGTTTGTTTGTTAGTTTATTTGTTTGTTACGCTTTCACACAAAAACTAATGAATGGATTTGAATGGAACTGGACAATAATGTAGCTCATACATCGGAACAATAAATGAGCTATAATTTATAAAGAAAATAAATATAGATATCTGTCATTTTACTGCTCCATCTATGGTTATAATTTTGAACCATAAATTAAAGATTTCTGTTAAAATTTAAAATAGTAAATGTCAAACAATTCATGGAAATCTTTTCTGATATACTCAATGAATTATGACTATTTTATACTTTAAAAAAATTTAAACCTACATATATTTGAGCTGTGTAAAACAATCCCTTCGAGTGTTATGGAAGGAAGATATGTAAAATCAAGAGAGGTGGAGGCTATAAAGCGGTGATTTTTACTTTTAAGCCCAGTGAAGCGGGCGGGTATCAAGCTTGTATAATATAATTTATGAACTAGCATACATTAACGTTTTATCACAAATAACCACTTTTGAACTTATTTAAACTTCTTTTTTCGATTTTAAATTTGATTTAGTTTCTTGCAAACTTCACTTTGACACATTTTCTTATATCGAAACATTTTTTAAAATATGAATTTGCTGTAGAGTTGGTTCAATTTGTATTAGATCTTACCGAGAGAACGAATGATATGCATATTTAACGTGGAATGAGCTAACTCTATATGATTTGTCTCATATTTTGAAAACTTATGCCAACCTTGATATTCGACATTGCAATGTTACCAGATTATTTTATCCAAAATAGTACTACAAAGAAAACCAAATAAAATAAAATTAAAATAAATATAATTCAATTATTATCACGCAATATTTATTAAATTTTTCACAATATTAAAGGGTTTTTATTTATGCTTGTGTGATTATTATTATTAAAATTTAACTCGATGACTTTTTTTTTAAAGATGGTAGTGGTAAAGGAGCTCTGTACATTTTGCATTGGATGCTTCCTCTCGCCCCCTTTCCTCAAGTGCATAATTTTACTCCCTTAAATAATAATTCAAAGAAAAAAAAAACGGAAGAAAAATGTTCAATAGTTTACATAGAGTATTTAGAGTCGAGATCCATAATTGGAAATATTTCAGCCAGGCTACATTTTAATGGTTCCCGACTGTTAAAGTCGCTATGTAAACTACTGACCTTTTTTCTTTTAAGTTTTTATTTTACGCTGTCAGGTTTTATTTGATTTTGAAAAATTATTATTGTTATTATACTGCAGACTTTTAAGATTTTTATTTTTATTTTATTTTTTTTAAATTTATAGTTCGTTGACTTTCATTTTCAGTTAATTTATGTATGTTCATAGACTGGTAAACACATTATCTTTTACTCCTTTACATCGCGAACTCGGAGAAAAAATATAAAAAGTATCAAGAACAATTTAACAATTTTTTAATAAAAGTAAAAACTCAAATTAATATAAAAATAACATAATTTCGATTTCTACCAATGCCACCAATTTGGTTACGTCTCTTTCTTCAGTAGTACACCTCCTTTTCCATATCCTTGTTGTCCACCTCCTGTTCCATGTCTTTGTTGTACTCCATTTCCTTATGTTATCACTATTTCCTTGTTATCCAACGTCCTTGTAGTCCACATCGTTTTCGCCCGCCGATCTGAAAAATAGTAATTTAAAAATAGTTATTGGCATTTCACTCAAATCTTTGTACACCGAATCCTCTGGAGTAATTGGGAAGTTAGGTAGCACTAAATTTGGTGCTTCGTCTTGAATAAATTCTTTTAAAATTATTTAAAGATTAATTTATTAAATATTGTTGACTGTACATCGGTGTGTTTATTTTAATAAAGCTTACTATGCCTTCTGTCAAATATTTAATTTTATTAGTATATTAATAATAAAAAAAAAACAAAAAACAAACAAACAAACAAACAAACAAACAAACAAACAAAATTATAAAAAACTGATTTGATCAATCCAGACATAGTACAAGTAAGTGAAAGCTTAAAAAATGTATACGATTTAACAATGACTAGTAATGATAGCGTTTTGATGCAAGCATACAGCAGAAGAATGAGTATAATAAGGTATTCCACTATTTTTGAAAAAGTACTTAAAAATGTTGATTTTGCTAATAAAAAGCCGCCAAAATATTATTTCGGAAAAATACACATGTTTTTTTGCCAAAAACTACAATTAAATTTTAAACCATTTTTAAACTGTCAAAAACGCGGGCATCCAATTTGATGACGTAATATGGGTATCACTATATGAAATAACACAAATAACTTTGACAGATATATTTATAGACATCTGATTATAATAAATATAAATACTTATTATCTATGTATACATTATATCCAGCTGTCTACACTGAACTAATTGATGGTCTATGACTCATACCGCTATGTCATCACAGCAGGGCTTACCCGCGTTTTAGATCACGTGATATACAGTTTAAAAATTACGATTTTTAATTTTAATATTTTACAAGAAAAATTTGCTTTTATGACTCGAAATCAGAATATTTAAGTATATTTTTACATAAATTTTAACTTTTCAAATTTCATGATTTATTTTTGACTAACGATAATACCGTTTTAAAAATACAAAATCTAAACTCTGAGCTCTTTAAGCATAACTATCTTTTGATTATCGAACATTTCAACAACAAGTTTGTGTTTAGTCTGTGTTTTTGAAGTTATACTTCTTTTGGCGCGTTTTGATGAGAGTGAATTTGTGAGCTGCGCGCGCACGAACGACATGGTGAAGTTAGCCACAGAATTGAAATAATAAAAAAATATATCAACACTGAATATAGTTACAGTACTGAGTCTTCATACTATACAGTACACAGTACTTATATCCCTGAGCCAGTTCAAGTCAATGGTTGTGAAATATAGTATTCATATGAATAATTAATTTTGAATATTAATTTTATATAATTATTCATTTTTCTTCAATTTATTACATATATAAATATTATTTGTAAACTTTTGACATTGTGTTGTGAAAAAACTGTAAAAACTTTAAGTGTTTTCAAATATTAGAGGTTAATTTTGTAAGTATAATATATAGATATATTTCTAAAGAACTTATTATTTTTCTAACAAATAATCAAATAATAATAAAATTTAATTATTTATTATTTATTATTTATTACTTTAGATAATAATATTTTATCATTTTGTGAATCGAATCGAATAATTTTAATCATCTCTTTTTAATTTATATTACAGATTACTTGAATAATTTTCCGGCATTTAATAGAAAACATCTAGCATTGTACTTCAATATACTGGCAAGTATTTTAATTCAAGTGATAATTATTAATTGTGAAAATATTGATTACAAAGAAATTAATTATCTAAGTTAATTAATAAATAATAAATAATGAAATATTCAATAAGAAACATTATTTATTTTAGATTAATAATTAATGTATTTTACAATGATTAATTGTAAACTATATTAATACTTGGCAAGTCCAAAATTAGTTCATTCACGAAAATCATGAATACTATCAAAAAATCAAATTCTTTTGAAGACATTTTACAGCATGTTCTATAATTTAAATGTTACTTATTTGTGATTTTTTTCATTTTAGTTGCGATGCCGATGACTAATGCAGAAATTTGTCGGCGTTACCGAAAGCGCAAAAAATCTAAATCGGAAGGAAATATATCTACAGCAGAACCCAAGCGACCTTATGAACAACGGCAACAAACATGTAACATGGATTCAAACCAAGCTGCAACTCCTGAGCCTCGATCAGAATCTGTTAATATTACAGTGAATCAAGTTGATGAAAATTTCAATATTTTTACGTTAATAAAATATTTTTTATTTAAACAAAATCTTTTTGATTGATTTTAATATTTATTGTCGATTACTACTGCATTTGAGTTATTTTAAATTTTTTTCATACGCCAAAGAAGTATAACTTCTAACGCGTGTACATAAGTACACACACTCTTTTTTTTTTTTTTAATAAATATTTTGACAAAATTTCAACATAGATTCCAACACAAATACTCTACTTGTTGCTCTGCCAGAAATGCATTTTCTAGGAGAGCTTGATAAAAAATATATGTTATGTCACTGATAATTTGCTCCTGTTCAGTATGCGACATGACTAATCGCAAATTTTTGTTTAGTAAGCTCGAGTATAACAGGACTTCCACTTTCATACTTCATGCCCTATTGAGATAATAGAAAAATAGTAACAGATGTTGTATAAAGGTATAAAATCAAGCCCACTCTGTGTCAACCTTGGAGTTTCACAAGGCTGAAATCTTGGACCATCATTGTTCTTCACTTTTATCAATGCTCTCCCTTTTTATATACAGATGACCCGCCTGTGATATTCTCTTCAGATAATTTAATTAATGAAATAAATACTGTAATTGAACAATTTATTGATAGGTATAGAAATAATCATAAATATGACTAAGGCAATATTTTTAATTCTTTTACCCGACTATCAAGGAGTGCTTATGTTTTCCACGACTCAGTGTATTTCAACATTTAGGGTATCATTATATTTGTCTCAAAAACCCAAGTGTTCTTAGAGTGTTCACCCAAGTGTTAAAACAAAACAAAATGGCGGATTTTTGGAACAAAATAGTAATAAGTTAATAAAAATAATTTACAAAAGCTAACTAGTAGGGTATCAAAATAAAGGGAATTACAAAAATATATATTACATATGCTTAAATTTAATAAAATAATAAATTGGTTTAAAAGTTTTAATATAGTATAATACAAAAGTTTTTTTTTGGTTCTGGGACACTAAACAAAAAAATTAAAATAAATAATTAAAAAAATAAAAAACTTGCATGAAATGAAAATTTTTAGGTGTAATGTTGGATAGAGGTGTGGAATGGCATCGACATGTTGACACATTGTATAAGTAGCAAAGTACGATTGATTTTTATACAGAAAGAAAAAAAAAAACAAAAACTCATAAAACAGAAGCATTTTTTAAATGTATAGTCTATGTCATAAAAAACGCTCGAATTATAACATTCTAAGTGTTACTATTATAACATAACATATGATGAGTACGCACGCTTAAAATGTTTTAACTGTTGCGAATTTTTATGGAATCAAGTATACATAGTTATGAACTCTTCCATGCAGTATTGTGTAATATTATGGGGACAATTACTCACACATATATGTGTTCCACAAAAAAAAATTATTCGGCTCATGTTAAATCTTGCGTATCGAGAATAATGTGTTTACCATTACATACTTGTTATTAAGTTTTTAATATATATTAATTTGACTTGAACATTAATAAAAAATAAACCGGTCAAAATAAATAAAAAATATGATTGAAGGTACAATAATTCGCACCCGGCTCAAATTTGGTAAGATTGTTCAAAATAGCATCATAAATAAAATCTAAAAAGTCCTCATCGATCTGAGACGGTTTTTTCGTGATTTTCAGCAAAACGGTAAATTTTATCATAAACTAGCTAAGACAAAAATTGTAGATCAGAAAAATTTATATAATAACGTCTCAATACTTTTTTTTCCTAAAATGATATGAATCTTACAGACTGGGGTTGGAAATATCAAAAGACGATATTTTATTGTCAAACTATTAAGAATGATTCCCGAAAATCTACTGGATAAAATTTGTTGCAAATGTGAAAATGGATGTACAATCTTTAAATGTACTTGCAGAAAGCATAGTTTGTACTAATATATATATTAACGGTCACCAGGAAGGAAGAGAAAAAGACGAAGAACCCGAATAAAAAAGAAGAAAATTAAAAGCGAAAAAATAATTGAATGAGTTGGTTAAATTTGTATAAGAACTTATCCAAAAATATATAACTGTTACAAAAGCTTTTTAATTTTAAATTTTGTTAAAATCGAATATTTCATTCCTAGCAAAGATAATGAAAATTTTTTGGATATTTATATATAAAATGACAAATAACAAATAAGGAAAGCAAAAATATTAATTATGAAAACGTTTTTAATTTTTAATGGTATAATTATCATAGACATTGGACATTGAAAAATGTATACATCAAAAATTTAAATTTTAGTTTTTGGTGACTTCAACAATGTTTTTCCATTACAATGATATGTTTTTATTTTTTTAATTAAAAATATTCATCCTTACGAGGAAAATGAGACTATTTTCAACTAAGTACGATGAAAAAAATAAATTTTTCATCCAGCCCTAGAAAGGGGTGGTTTTTGCCAAAAAATTTAATACCTCAAAAACTATCCAGCTTTTGTGAAAAAAAATTATACTGGTTGTTAGTAAAAAAAGAAAGTTTCCTGAAAATTTCAAAATTTTCGATTTTTGTTTTAATTGATAAGCTAAAACTAAAAAAATCAATTTTTTACATTTTTATCGTTAAATTTGAGGTTATGTTAAAAATGGTAAATAAAAAGTTAATTTAACTTTTTTCTCTAAAATACATTTTTTAGCTAGAAATCGCTAAAAACCATATGGCACCCCTTTTCACCCCTGGGGCACTCCTTCCGGCTAAATTCACCTGTTTTAATTATTTGTATATATTAAATCCAACAAAAATAACGGGTGCGGTCCTGCAATTAATTTCTTCCAAAAATAATTAATTTCAGAGAGGTATTTAGACTGTTGCAAATACCTCTTATCTTTTCAAACAACTGTATATAATAATATACAGCTAAACTTTTTTAAGTTGTTTATATTTTCATACCTATATACTTATTTGTGTATCTTATGGTAAAAATAAATAAGAATAATAATATTAATAATAGAAAAGAGAGCGAGCCTAAGATATACCTGATTTGCTGGTGTTGCAAAAGCCGCAGTAGCTGCAGTGGCTGCAGTAGCTGCAGTGGCTGCAGTAGCTGCAGTGGCTGCAGTAGCTGCAGTAGCCGCCGTAGCTGCAGTAGCTGCAGTAGCCGCAGTAGCTGCAGTAGCTGCAGTAGCCGCAGTAGCTGCAGTAGCCGCAGTAGCTGCAGTAGCCGCAGTAGCTGGAGTAGCCGCAGTAGCGGCAGTGGCTGCAGTAGCTGCAGTAGCCGCAGTAGCTGGAGTAGCCGCAGTAGCTGGAGTAGCCGCAGTAGCTGGAGTAGCCGCAGTAGCGGCAGTAGCTGCAGTAGCCGCAGTAGCTGCAGTAGCTGCAGTAGCTGCAGTAGCTGCAGTGGCTGCAGTAGCTGCAGTAGCTGCAGTAGCTGCAGTAGCTGCAGTAGCCGCAGTAGCTGCAGTGGCCGCAGTTGCTGCTGTAGCTGCAGTAGCCGCAGTTGCTGCTGTAGCTGCAGTAGCCGCAGTAGCTGGAGTAGCAGGAGTAGCTGGAGTTGCTGGAGTAGCCGGAGTTGCTGGAGTAGCTGGAGTCGCCGGAGTAGCTGGAGTAGCTGGAGTAACTGCGGCAGCTGCAGAAAGCTATAAAAAATAAAATAAATTGATTTAAAGAAAAATAATTGATTAAAACATAAAATATTAAATGAAAAAAAAAAATATTTCAAATAAAAATGTATCAAACTTACGACTGCACAAGCTCCGAAAACAATAAGTGTAAGACGAATTAGAAACTTACATCGTATTTTACACTTTATATTGTATGTATATAAAAAATGATTTTAAAATATAAACAAATAGCTCCGTTCCGTAAAATATTTACTAAATTTTACGCAAAATTTATGGACACATCCACAGTCACTTAGAAAATAAACAACAAACTCAACTTTATTTATTATTTTAAAACGAATCAAATGCACTTGTACCTATATTTAACTGTAACTCGCTTTACTCGCAAGGAGGTTTTCCTGACCTCATGGCGGCCTTTGGCTTTGACACTAGTTTTTTCGTAGATTTCAAGCACTTCCTCGTCGAGTGTGAGGTTTTCGATATTCGACGCAGAGTTGCTTGAAACCTACGGGAAATCACCCCCACAAATTAAGTTTTTAGTTCTATTACCTTGCTAGCAAAGCGAGTCTAAAATACAATACATTCCCATTTCAGCTGACTTGACTGATTCACTGACACCAATACAAATTCTAATGTGCTAGACATGCTAGACTTCTAAACGTGCTAGAAAAATGAGGTTTTGGCACTCAACCCTCCACCCCCTCCCCCATCCAAAAATATGCCATATATGCTAGAAAGATGGAATTTGCACTAATCGACCCGAAATAAAGTCAAATTAACAGAATACTTACGTATCAAATTAACAGGTTACTGAAAAATTACGTAATCCAAATCTACGGAAAATCGGAAAGCCCCCAAAAATTTACTATTTTAAATAAAGTCCCATTTACTTCTTTTGCATTTTTCGATAATGATTCATAAGATCACTAGTTCAAGCTACCTGCAAATTTTCAATTGCTTATGTTATATTAATAGACACCAAAGTTTTATCCTAATTTACGCCCTCACGAGTAAATAGTAATGTTTACGAATAATGTTTCAAATCTGTGGTTTACAAGATGGGTCCAAGACCCAATTGATTTTTATTGCTCATTTAAGAGCTTCTCTCAGTTTTTACGTCTTGACCACGATATAAAAATTTCAGCTTGATAACTCTTTTCGTTTTTGAGTTATCGTGTTTACAAACTGGCAGGCAGCCAACCGGAAATGGACCCTAAGCATAGACTCTTTATTTGATATAAATATTTTTCAGCATTACAAACTTGGGACTAAACTTAGTATACCTTGGTATATATTACATATATACATGGTATAAAAAGTTAAAAATGATAAATAAATATTTATAGTTACTTACTTGAACTGTTGCTAACGCAACTAACATAAGTAATATGGACAAAAATACTTTAAAATTCATTTTAGTTTATTTTCGACTGTTTTGGATTTAAAATTGTTGTTTCCTCCAACTTTAACCATAAAATAATTTTCGCTGTTTACACACAAAAATTTATTAACAGATGGAACATGATGCATGACTGGGTTTTTCGAAGTTATTTTGTTTGCTACAGGAAATATTTTACAAAATGGCTTACAAATATAAAATTCAGACTTCTTATTATCTATTCAAAATTCAAGAAAGTTACAATACGCTTGACCCATGAGATATTTTATTCGTCTTGTTAAAAAATTGGAATTGGACTAGCCTTGATCTTAAGACTAAATCCATTACAATGGACTTGGTCGTCAATCATATTGTTTCATCATCAATATTTGATTGGTTAATTGGTCATGAAATGATAAAGTTAAAATTGGTAGTTTCATGATATGCTTTGTGTCATGTAACCTTAATTTGGTATAAATAGTTGTGCATTAAGTCAATATTCAATGATTTTAAACGCAATAAAATCCTAAATCCTCGATCGTATGCTCTCGTTGAAGTGAAAATTCAATGTTTTTCCTACCTTTAGGGGATGTTTTTCGATTTCCTTGCTCTGTTAATATAAATATTATCGAAGATAATAAATGAGAACTCTGGGATATTTCGAAATAAATTTCGATTATTGCCCCAATTTCCTAGATCAGTTTTTCTTTTGTATTTTATAAATTTGTATTTCGACTACCAAGTAGTCATTATCAGTAAGAATTAGCCAGTAGCCACCAAATTAGCAAAGAGTTACATTCATAATAAGAGTAATAACGACTAGCTAATTCTCACTGATGATGGCTACTTGGTAGCCGAAATACGTATTTATAAAATACAAAAAACTGATCTAGGAAATTGGGCAAAAATCGAAATTTATATTTATGTTATGTTAAAAGAAAACCACTAATAACACAATTTGTCCAAAAAATCAATTTTTATTTCTAGAAAAGTTTAAAAAAGGTTTTGTTTTTGTGCACAAGTGATCTTATTTTTCAATAAATATAAAGAAACCGATTTTTTGACTTTGAATTTTTGAGGCTTTGTTGTGCAACAGCTACTACAGAGATGGAAATCATAGTACGTTTTTTTCCGGATATTTCACTCTATCAGACCCGATTTTTTGTTTCTGGGTAGAATCGAAAAAGATTTGATTTCCAAGTGAAAATTATCAAAAACTTTCAAAATGTGTCGTTTTTTGAGATTTCTCCATGAGAGCAATGTATTTTATCTATCTATGTATTTTATCGATTTTCTATGATATTTTTCTTAATAATTGGCATGGATACCTAAGCTGAAATTTTAACCACATATTCTTTGAGTAAAAGTCTACCTATAAAAAATTGTTTGCCTTTAAATCAATTATTGTTGCCATGCTCATACATCCTTAAACATGTGGCAGTGTGATAACTGTTTAAAAAAATCTGATGAATCTCAAAATCTGATGATGAACTGAGTTTGAACTTGAAGTTCATCTCCAGAAACTTTTTCTGGACGTATGGATATTCCTTTGATGTGTTGAAGGCTGTATAAGTTGTACTGTTCTTGTACCTGTTAAATGAACCTGATCGGAACCTGATTAAGGATAGAGGATAATTCACAGTAGCATCCCAGTGCGTTGTATTGAGGTGAGTAAAATTTTGCATTAACGGAATCTAGTTAAACAGATATATAGTATTAGTAGTTGTCAAATTGAATGAATACTTTGCTAATCCTTTTTTTGCTTTAAAAAAATTTAACACGCTTGCTTTCAATAGCAGTCTCGGCTGAGACTGTTTCAACAAGATTTGTTTTATTTTTTAAATATCGAAATTTTATTTTTTAAATATTATTTATAAGTAATTTAAGTACTTATCGGTGAAAATTTTTTTAAGATGTCTGTATATTATACTCAAAATATTGTTTATATAAAAATGGAAAAATTTAATTTTTAATTGAGTACTTACATGAAAGTTATGCCCTTGGCTATTACTGGAGTAAATCTAAGCAAAAATAGGCTGTTATATGGATTAAAAGTTCGAGCAGTGAAACTTGGGGGTTTTTCTTTTCACATCAAAATAAGTATTTTTTGAAATTTTTTACTTTCCCGGAGTGGTGCAACATGTTTAAAAAACAAAATGGCGTCAAAAATGAAATTTTTTTCAGAAATTTTATCATTTTTATTTTATATTCGCAAAAGGGGACATCGGTGCATATCCAAATTTGGTAGGTTTGTAGTCCATGTTAAGAACTACTCCTCATAATTTTTTGGTGGGGTTTCGTCTCTTCCCCTCCCAGTTATATATATATGTATACATACATATGGTAAAACAGTTCATTTGACTATAACTTGAAAAATATTCGATTGATTTTAATGAAACTAATATCAATAGTAGGTTTTATTACTTACCACATTCGGTTAAAATTTTAGCGAAATCCGTTAAATAGTTCGGCCATAATTTCCAATTTAGGGAATTGTTTAAAATGGCTGCCATTTTATGCCATTTTGTCCTAGGAGGTTAAATTTTTTTTTAAATTGTAGCATTTTTAATTTTCTTTCGATTTTATAATAAGTGGCTTACCCGTAAAATGACTCCTTGATCCATATTTTTGCGAAAAACGGAAAATTTAACACTTTCTGGAAATAATTGTTTGGGGGGTGTATGGACTGGCTTTGGGGGGTGTTTTTTGCTTTGGCATGAGAAAACTATTTTTAAAAGAGGTCTATATGGTTTAAAGCAAAATTTTTAAGTTTTAACCCCCGCGCTGTAAAGGGGAAGGGGTGTATGAAATAAATGTATCTTAAAAGATTTTAAAAAGAGGTCAAAATAGTTTAAAATGCTAAAGTAACCCAAAATTTTAGATGCTTTTATTAATATAGCACTTTTTACAACATCCACCCCTTCCCCTTCCGTTTTCATATTTTTTGCAAATTCAAAATTTTTATGACGTATAAAAGGGTTTTGGGGGTCGCTGATCTCGAACTTTTGGCCCAAATAAGTACACCCCCTAAAAATATTACAATTGTTTTTGATTATCTATTGCAAAATTCGTGATCAGCGACCCCCAAAACCCCTTTATACGTCATAAAAATTTTGAATTTGCAAAAAATATGAAAACGGAAGGGGAAGGGGTGGATGTTGTAAAAAGTGCTATATTAATAAAAGCATCTAAAATTTTGGGTTACTTTAGCATTTTAAACTATTTTGACCTCTTTTTAAAATCTTTTAAGATACATTTATTTCATACACCCCTTCCCCTGTACAGCGCGGGGGTTAAAACTTAAAAATTTTGCTTTAAACCATATAGACCTCTTTTAAAAATAGTTTTCTCATGCCAAAGCAAAATACACCCCCCAAAGCCAGTCCATACACCCCCCAAACAATTATTTCCAGAAAGTGTTAAATTTTCCGTTTTTCGCAAAAATATGGATCAAGGAGTCATTTTACGGGTAAGCTACTTATATAAAATCGAAAGATAATTAAAAATGCTACAATTTAAAAAAAAATTTAACCTCCTAGGACAAAATGGCATAAAATGGCAGCCATTTTAAACAATTCCCTAAATTGGAAATTATGGCCGAACTATTTAACGGATTTCGCTAAAATTTTAACCGAAAGTGGTAAGTAATAAAACCTACTATTGATATTAGTTTCATTAAAATCAATCGAATATTTTTCAAGTTATAGTCAAATGAATTGTTTTACCATATGTATGTATACATATATATATAACTGGGAGGGGAAGAGACGAAACCCCACCAAAAAATTTTGAGGAGTAGTTCTTAACATGGACTACAAACCTACCAAATTTGGATATGCACCGATGTCCCCTTTTGCGAATATAAAATAAAAATGATAAAATTTCTGAAAAAAATTTCATTTTTGACGCCATTTTGTTTTTTAAACATGTTGCACCACTCCGGGAAAGTAAAAAATTTCAAAAAATACTTATTTTGATGTGAAAAGAAAAACCCCCAAGTTTTACTGCTCGAACTTTTAATCCATACACAAGGCGTAATTTCACTCTACTATATATAAGAGATGGTTGTAGTATCGTGTTAACTGTGTTTATATCATTTTCCAATCTATTAAAAAAATCCGTAATTTTGTTGTCTTTGCGTCTAGGTTAAGTTTAATTTTGTTATCACCATGCTGTATGTTCCTATCTAAGCCCGCTATGTTTAATTGTGCTTTTTTCTTGTATGCTAATTTCATTTATATTTCTGTACCACAACTTATTTAGAACACTTTTTTCTAAACCGTTTATTGTTTATTTATCAGAGAACCTAAATATCGCTCAATAATTGACACTGGTTCAACTTAAAATATCTTTCGTTTTGATTTGGTTCCGCTTCTGAATTAATGATTCAGATGTTAGGAACGTA
Source organism: Chrysoperla carnea (assembly GCF_905475395.1). Lineage (NCBI taxonomy): Eukaryota > Metazoa > Arthropoda > Insecta > Neuroptera > Chrysopidae > Chrysoperla > Chrysoperla carnea. The sequence continues at coordinate 74,719,585 of NC_058341.1, forward strand.
ATGACCATTATTTTATGTCGCATGAAGCGCGTTATTTATTAGTCTGATACAATGCGAAGCATTATTAGAAAACGTGCAGGGTGCATAAAAGTTGTTTATTTTTATACAAGGAATATTTTTTACATTTAATATTTTATTCTGTCTTTTACGGTTTACAAAATGCAAAACGCAATTGGATTATGTGGTTCATTTCCGAAATGAAATTTACTTCTTATAACATGCTTTAAACATTTAGTTAAACATTGATTCAGTTAGTGAATTATTGATTCATTTAGTGAATCATTGATTGTTTTAGTAAATAATTGGTTCATTTAGTGAATCACAATAAATGATTCATGTAGTGAATCAGTGTTTCATTTAATGAATCATAGATTCATTTAGTGATCCATTGACTCTTTTAATTAATAATTGATTAATTTACTATCCCTCAACCTACTTAAAAAAACATCATGGCTGGAAAACATCATTAAATGGGCAACTTTAAATTCAATCACCTCATCCGTACTGTTCATGACAGAACTTAATAGAACAGAATGGTCTCAACGTCCTCTATTGGATACGGAACTCTTGATTGAATGATTAACCTACTTATCCCGGTTATCCTACCACCAACTGGTGGTGGTTCGTGTTTAACCAACTATTCTCTTGAAGAATCAGCTTTCGGCCACTAAACTTTCTTCAATAGTACCTACTCTTCTCATTACCATCAACAATATTTTAATAATAACATCTCATCGCTCATCTCTCATGTATTTGATCAAACTATGAATAGGTATACCTCATACCTTACAGACGTACATGTAGAGTACTGTGGGATAGGGTACACGTTTAGGGTACTATGAGTTAGGTATTTAGGTATTTAGGGTATGGATAGGTACTTAATCATACATGTTCTATCCATATACCGTATTACAAGCATTACTAAAAAACACAAAACATAGATGTGTACTCAGGTTTATGTTCTGGACTAATAAGCGAATGGTTCAACAACGATATTGCGAAAAAATGTTCCATACAAAAGCTGTCCATTTTTAACCGACTTCAAACAAAAAAGGAGGAGTTTCTCAATTTCGCTGTATTTTTTTTATGTTTGTTACCTCAAAACTTTCTCTTGGATAAACCGATTTTGATGATTTTTTTCTATTTGAAAGCTAGTGCTTTCCGGGTGGTTCCATTTCAATTTAGTCCCGTTCTGACAATGGTTTCCATGAGAAAACCATATAAGTCTTAAATTTACATTAAGTATGTGCGCGAAAAATGGACAAACAATTCAATATCACCCAAACCGATTTCGATGATTCTTTTTTTAGTGACAAATTAGTTAATGTACTTCGGATTCACTAAACATCAAAAAATAAAAAAACTTTTAACAAACAAAAAATCGACTCCAAAAAAAAATATTCCCAAACAAATTAATATGCACTAAAAAATAAAAAATAATTGCGTGTTCTTCTGAATAACAGACAATAATTAAAATATTTTTTAGAGTTCTCTTGAAGTAGAATGAAATCAAAAATATTAGACTACTTTAAAGTTAATCAAATTTTTACGATAATAAAATGTAGTTACACCTATTGCTATTTTTGGAGTCACTGTCACCCAAGGAAACAACAGTGACAGAACAATTTGCTACATTAACTTGGCTGACACCGACTCCAAAAATAGCAAAAATTGTAACTACATTATATTATCGTAATAATTTGATTGACTTTTAAATAGTCTAATATTTTTAATTTCATTTAAGTTAGGAGAACTGTAAAATATATTTTGATTATTGTTTGTTATTCATAAGAATACGCAATTATTTTTTTACTTTTTAGAGTATATTAATTTGTTTGGGAATAATTTTTTTTTGAAATTTTTTCTTAAAAGTTTTTTTATTTTATAAGAAATATTTTTTACATTTAAACTTTTGTTCTATCTTTTATGGTTTACAAAATGAGTTCTGCGAACAAGACCCGTTTGAGCTATGTTGCTCATTTACGAAGTAAAAGTTTTCCTTTTTACGTCCTGAACACGCTTTAAAAATTCCAGCTCGATATCTCTTTTCAATATTTCTAAACGTTACAAATTCGGGACTAAAATTAATATACCTTGATGTATATTTTATAAACAGGGGGTTCTATAATTGACTACAGAACTGTCGCTTCCTGAATAAGCTGAGAAAAAAAGAAGAAAATGTTATTTATCAAATTTGGATCTGACGTCTTATTTACTAGATAATTAACCTACACTTATATTAATAAATTAATAAAAACTAGGTCCATCAAAATATAATTCATCCAATAAAACACTACTTAACTACACAGAGGATGTGTTTTATCATGATATGAAGAAGTGACCTAAAGGCAAAATTACTACAAAAAAAAACTCTACTTGGCTACTTAGGTTATTATAAAAACTAACTCAAAAAACCAAGTTTTATTAAACTCCCTTTCTTCCTGAATTAAGTTTTGTACGCATCCTATCGTGCGCAAATCACATACCTTAACATGTATTTGATCGAAAAGGACAATGTAATCACAGAAAAACCATATTATGTATATTGAGTTGTGGTTGTCAGTTGTTACAATGTATAAGATTTTGTTTTAGTTTTTTGTTTCTTTTTTGTGATAATTTCGCATTTAGGTCACTCCTTCACATTATGATAAAACGCATCTTTTGTTTAAGTAGTGTTTTATTGGATTAATTTTATTTTGATGAATGTATCTTTTGGACAAGAAATCTGCAACAGGCTTGTATGGACTAGCGAAAATGATGTTTCACATTCATTCTTTTGTATGGACTTTATAGAAGTACGTACAAAATAGCAGACCTGCTTGTTTGTTTTATTGTAAGAGACAAACAGGAAACTAGTCTATTGATACTATTAAATTTCACCTCTCTTCATAATAAAATGTGTGTGCAACCATATTATTTAAAAATAGCTTACTAAAATGTATTATTTAAGGGCGAAAAAAAAAATATATGGCGGCAATTTGGCAATGCGCGGACCTGACGAAAATGAACTCGTCGGAAGAACATAACTTGTCTTTTTCTAACATGATTTTCATCTTTGAAATTATTTTTACAAGTATGTTGTCATAATTTACAAAAAAATAAATCATGAGTACAATTAATAAGCCGAGATGCATGGAAAAATTGGGAAACAGCACCGTAGAAATGGAATTTTTTGGAACGCGTTTATAGGACCCCGAAAAACATTCAACCAACTTAACCTAAGTCATGGAACGGCACAAAACTCAGCGGGAGGTATATGTTGCCCAAATTTAAAAAAAAATACTTATTTTGGTTTTAAATTGTCATCTCGTAGGTATTTTTCGTCGCCAAATACGTATCCGATGTCAGATTACAAAATACCTACAAGATGACAATTTTAAGTCAAAATAGGGACTTTCAAATAAGGTTAAGTTGACTGATTGTTCCTTGGGGTCCTTTAAAAACGTCACAAAAAGTTTCATTAAAATCGGTGCTGTTTCCCAACTTTTCCACTATCGACACTTATCTCCGGCTTATTGAGACGGAAGCCTGAACAGTTCATGATCAATTTATGAAAAAGTGGCGCTACACTAGCTTATTTGCTAAATGTGTACTACCCACAAGTAAAAAAACAACTTTCAAAAAGTGCACTTGTAGCTTGTGGTTATTGAAACAAACCTTTTTGAAAATGTTAGTCGGTGATAACTATTCTTTAATTAGCCATTACCGAAACCAAAGAATGGCCGAAACTGTCTGGAATTGTTAATAATTGTATATCCGAATTTAATAGTAATATGATAATGTTTATAATTTGTATTATGTAGTTAGTTAAAAATTTTTATTAGTATTATTTAAAAAATGTAATGTTTTAATTAGCCTTTTTACTTAGAAGATTAATAAAAGATCCGCTAGATGGCAGGAAATCAAAATATTTGTATCACCCTAGTTCTGCCATAGCTAGCGAATCTTATTTTAATCTTCTTAGTAAAAAGGCTAATGAAAGCAATATATTTTTTAAATAATACTAATAAAAATTTTTAACTAACTACATAATACAAATTATAAACATTATCATAATTATTTTTAATCCAGACAAATAATTATTAATAATTCCAGACAGTTTCGGTAGTGGCTAACTAAAGAATAGTTATCACCGACTAACATTTTCAAGGTTTCTATCCATAACCACAAGTCACAAGTGCACTTTTTGAAAGTAGGTTTTATACTTGTGGGTAGTACACATTTAAAAAAAAAGCTAGTGTTTTCTACTCCACTTTTCTTTTTTTTTTCCACCTTTTCATAAATTGATCATGAACCATTCAGGATTTCGTATATTTACTGTATTCCTAAGGTTGTTTTTACTATAACGAAGACTCGATTAAAATCCATCCCTGTACTCCACATTACTCCACATTAGTAATCCTATTTGATGATCCAATTTACATGATGACAGTAATATGCAATTAATTGATCTTTTTCAAGTTAGCTCCTTATTTTCAAAAGTTTTCATGTTCACTAGATTGAAGAGAGATCCTAGACTGGAAGTGACGAACTTTTATGTATTTTGCCTCCATTTTTTCCAAAGAAATGTTGAATGTAGTCATACACTTGTCGTCAAATAATTTTCACTTCGTGATCATTTTAAAAATAATAAAACTAAATACTATCAACTCAGAACTATTTATTTAGTACAAAAAAAAAAAAGAAAAAAGAAAAAAAGCTATACGCATAATTAAAATTAAACTATCTTTAGTGTGACTTCTGTTGTTGCAGATGATAAATAACTAAGGGTTGTGCGATGTTACTTTTATCAGAATGCATGCTGAGCTGGAGTCTTTAATGTTATTCATCACTGAAAACAAGTGAAATTTATAAAATTTAAAAAACCCTCGACAAATTTTTCGGTTACAAAACCCTAAACTAGCACTTGAAACTATAGCTAAGAACACTCCGTTAAATTACCTTTCAAACGAAATCAAACAAATTAGAATCGGTTCTTCCGTTTAGGCTCTACGATGCGACAGACAGATAGATACACACATAGCGGTCAAACTTATAACACTCCTTATTTTAGTTCGGGGGTTAATAATGACTCGCGGGCATAGTTAGATGAAAATATGGTTAAAATATCATGAACCGGCTTCTTCTAACAGTTAAATGTATCTGTTAACTCCATGTTACTAATTTTTTTTTTTGTATTTTTACTTATGAATCTTTCTGTTTAAATTAACTCTTTCTTTTAAAATAAAGTTGTGTAAAATTTAATATTATGCTATGTGTAAATAAACTATGAGTCATGAGCAATTTTAGTTCACGATGTAACGGTAATGATTTCCATCTGTTCAAAATTTTCTAAATCTTGAGAATCTTCTTGCATTGATAAAACTTCTTGCATTTTTCTTTAGTAGATTTAAAGGTTTTTTCATTCCACACTCGGGTTGCCCGCCTTCAAAATGGGCTGCCAAATTTTCTAACTATCTGAGGCTTGGCAACCATTTTTCCCCTAAAATTAGAAATTTTTCATTTGGTGCTAAAATCATCCTTTGACTAATGAGCTAAGAAACTAGACGAAAATAAAAAAATTCAAGAAAAGTTTGCCTAGTAAAATAACTTGCTGTGAACTGCGGGTCCCATTGCATTACTTCCACTTACCAAAGTACTATCTTTTCCAAAAATATATTCCCTTTAACATCTCAGGTGCCATTTTCAGCGTTCGACTCTTCGCCTAATATAAATAATTAACATTTTTGTTCACTGAATCTATTTTTAATTTTTAAATTATCTTTATGGATTATTCATTATACATCTAGGCATATAAATATCACGAGTATGACAGAGTACATGCGTTAAGCTATGCATTATTGTTTTTGAAGTTCAATGCGATTATTTTTGATCTTATATAATTCGTTCAATTATCGATAATTTTCAACTATTTGATTTATCCTAATAGTTATCAACATTTTCCTGGCTATCAAGTTCTTTACTTTAAAAGAAAAACTATCATTCAAATTTTCTTATATATTAGCGTTGTATAAGTATATTAGCGTTACATATATTACTGTTATGGATTGCTTATATTTGGCCGCTCGTGTGACTACTTGGTGCGATTCACTCGAGTTTCGGACATCGCTGTAATTTATTATTTATGATCACATAGTCAATAAAAAATTAAGTATATTTTGATAGTTATAAGAAATCATAATAACATTTAGCTAAGGCACGTTATCAAAATAAAGCAATTTTTTCGATCTTGGAAATAATTTTATGCAATAAAATTTTAAAAAAAAATTATTTTTTCGTAGCGTTTTGTTTTTATTGAGGTAACAATTTTGGTTAGGGCCTGTGGACTCGTGACTGCAATGCCTATTTATTATTAAGATTTAGAGTTAAAAACAAGAAAAATTTAGCAACTGTGTCGTAATTTGATAAGACAAAAAAAATCGAAATAAGTACCAAGTATACAATTACACAATTTATTAATTCAAAAAAAACTCTCAAAATAATTATAAAGATCACATAATTTCGATTTCAACCGTTGTTAACACTGCCTTGGATATATTAATATCCTCGCCTTCCTCATCCTGCAGCTCGTGCTGCAGTAGCCGCCGTTGCTGGAGTTGCCGCAGTAGCTGCAGCTCGCCTTCCTCGTGCTGCAGTAGCCGCAGTAGCTGGTGTTGCAGCAGTAGCCGCAGTAGCTGCAGCACGCCTTCCTCGTGCTGCCGTAGCAGCAGTAGCAGCAGTTGCCGCAGTAGCAGCAGTAGCAGCAGTAGCAGCAGTAGCTGCAGTAGCTGCAGTAGCCGCAGTAGCCGCAGTAGCTACCTATAAAAAAATAAAATTAATTGATTTAAAAAAAAAATGTTGATAATTGATTGAAAGATAGAAATTTTAGGTGAAGTAAAAAAACAAGGGAAAAAAACTATTAGCTAATCTTACACACAAAGTTATAAGAGTATCTTTCTTCTCACTTCTTCAGTGGATATAGTACATGCTATAAACAATCACATACATAGTATACGCAACGTAAAAATTTAAAATATATACAATACCTGTATACGTACTATATTTTGTTTCACGAGTAAAGAGTGATGTTTACGAAAAATGTTTCAAACAAAAGCTGTTTAATTTTTTATAAAACACGGACCCAAGACCCAATTTACCTCATTTACGACCCCTCTTTTTACGTCCTGAGCACGCTTTAAAAATTTCAGCTTGATATCTCTTTTCGTTTTTGAGTTATCGTGATCACAGACGGATAGACAGAGAGACAACCGGAAATGAACTCTTTGGTTGATTTTAAGAATACCTATGCCAAATTAGTGAAAACCCTCACTACGGCATGCAAGAGTCGACTAGAGCTTCGTGTCCAACAAGGATAACCAAGGGGAAATCAAAACCTCCATTGTGGTTTCCCGAAATTGACATCCTAAGGAAAAAGTGCCGACGCTTCTTGTTCAATTAGTCCAAAATAACCAATGAGGGGAACGCTTATAAGGCCACCTTAAACACTTACAAAAAAGCCTTAAGGCTTGCAAAAAGGACTTCCTGGGCAGACTTTTGCGAGAAAATACAGTCAATGGAGGCGAGTCTAGTCAATAATCATTTCCCTGGCCAAGAGCTGCGGGAATATAATGGATGAGAAGCTACAGCTAATTCGTATAACTTCGCCCAAGCGCTGATCGATACAGAAAAGATCAAATGGACAATCTCTGAGTTTCAGCCATACAAATCAGCAGAAGAAATGGAATCATCCCAGCAGAAATGCAAGCGATTTCCAACAGAATGACTTCATGGTTAGAAGTCATCTGCAAGTCCTGTATACAGTTGACCCACATCCCAAAAAATGGAGACAGGTCAAAGTCGTCTTTATACTTTAAGGCGAGCGTGTCTCAGAAAGTACCCCCAAGGGCTTTCGACCCATTAGCCTCTCTTAATTTCTACTCAAGACGCTGTAGAGGCTGTTGGATGTATATATACGCAAAATCATGAGAACCAGAATCGTATTCGATTCATAACATGCGTACTGTAAGGGCAAGTCCGTCGAGACAGCTCTGCATTCACTTGTGGGTACAATCGAAAAATCAGTGACCTAAAAGAATACACCTTGGTGGCCTTTCTATGAAAGTGCCATCAATAACATCGGGCCTGAAGCTATAATCAGAGCACTGTATGATCTGAATATCGAAGACCCCTGAGATAGATCACTGAGTTTATTATACTTTTTCTTAGAAGCAGGGTGATAAGCTCCGAATTAGGCGACTCGGTCATACATCGATATGTAGGAAGAGGTACACCTCATGGTGTTGTGCTCTCACCCCTTCTGTGGAACATTGCGATAAATGAGCTTCTCCTTGGGATGCAAGATAACGGCGTATGCAGACGATGTAGCCATAGCGGCATCAGGGAAATTTCCTGATACCTTATCAAACATGATACAATCCACACTAACAATTCTAGTTCACTGGTGCTCTAACTCTAGCCTTGGGATGAGACCTGACAAAACAGATTTAGTACTCTTTTCAAGGAAATACCAAATTCCCTGAAGTTCCGAAGATTTTATATCGCTTCCAAGGGCCTCTATTATAAAAATTTCCCGTAAGTTTCAAACAATTCATATTTAAGATAGATGGGAGTGTTTTCAATTTTTCCGTGGTTCACAATGAAAAAATTTAGATTTTCCAATTTCTCCGTAGGTTTCCAGCAATTCCAAGTGATTAATAATAAAGTAAAAAGTGGTAAAGATTAATATTAATAGTTATTACTTACTTGAGCTATTGCTAACGCAACCAATGTAAGTAACATGAACAAAAATACTTTAAAATTCATTGTCGTATATTTTGAATAAAATTTTCTGAAACTATGAACCATAAAATAATTGTGGTTGTTTATGTACACAAATTTATTAATAAATGGACAATGATGCATGACGAATACTGGGTTGTTGTTTACTAGTGGAAATATTTTCAAAAATGGCTTGCAAATGTAAAATTCAGACTTCTTTTTATTCAACATATAATATATATATATATATATATATATATATATATATATATATATATATATATATATATATATATATATATATATATATATATATATATATATATATATATATATTTATTATATATATAAACATGTATATGTATATATCCTTTTTCAAAACTGCATGTTTTCCTTGTATATATATATATACCAGATATCCTGATATATATATATATATATATATATATAACATTCAAAAAGGGTACCCGATGATATTGGCCGACAATTTACCGCGAAATTTTGAACAAAAGGGGAGATATAGCGCGGTAGTTCTTAATAACATGGTCTCAGTGTGACAACTTTTATGATGTCTGTATAATATACTCAAAAAGTTGTTTATATCAAATGGAAAAATTGTGATTTTGTCAATATTCAAGAAATTTTTATTTAATAATTATTTATGTAGAAATAATTATTTACTAAAAGAAGTTAGTACAATAAAATTTAATATCTTTAAGGAAAAAATGTTGCATCTTTGAAATTTAGTAGTATTTTATTAGGTTTTAACAAATTCGTGCCCAAAAATCAAATTATACAAAACCTATGCAACAAATAAAACATTCGTAGCACAGGAACAGCCTTAGCTAATTCCCTCAGAGATTAAAAAAAATAACACATTTTTCTGAAAATCGAAAAATGCATTTTTAATTTTTCAAGAATTTTATTTAGAATACTAAGCGTCTAGATAAAAAAATTACAAGAGTGCCTTTTTGCTTAAAACTGATACAAAAATATTTTTTATTTTGAAAAAATTCAAGATTTTGTTTTTTGCGCACCGCGCACCCCTCACGCTTTGTGTATATCTGTCCATTTTTCTCATTAACGAACTTGACCTTCAAATACCAAAACCCCATTCTTGATATCACATTTTATTCAAATCGGACTTAAATTACGACCGCTAAAGAGGGTACAGACACATAAGAACAGTTATACTTTATAAGAATCTCTGCTTTCAAAAATATTAACATTGAGCTATTCACTTTGACATTGAATGTACAATCATTTTGAACAGATTATTAAGGAAACGTTTCAAGAAATCACTTCCGAGATATGTATGAGTGTATTTAAACAATTTTTTAAAAGAACAATTACATGTATGGAACACGAAGGTGGATACTTTGAGGCAAAAACGAACTTAATATGAGAGTGTTCAGGAATGAATTGTTAACGAAGATAATGTTTTGATCATTTCGCTTTTAGATTTAAATTTGCAAATCCAATTTATAAAACTTGATATCTGTTATTAAAATTAATTAATTTGCTAATTTGAAACATTTATAACAAAATAATTCATATAGAATATTTATTTTTCATATATTATGTTACAATTATTATTGTTGACGTAAGTAACAACAGTTATCTTCAGTTCGTTTTTGCATCAACGTATCCACCTTCGCGTCCCATACATTTACTTATTTTATATGAATTTTCTTACATACACTCCTTTTTCTCGAAGCGTTTCGCTTATTATCTGTTTAAAATAGAGATAATATTCATGAAATTTAAATTTGGTTCAAAAATTTTTTTCCGTAACTTTATTGGCTGGACAATTCAACTAAACCATTATTTTAATAATTAATTACTTTTTAATTACTTTAAATTAATTAATAAAAGTACAAATTCAGTGAGAAAAATTCAAAATTTCTAAAACGGGAAATTCAAATTTGTAAACGGACGTGACATCATAATAATACTGGCTTGTCAAATTTGTTAACATACTGTATGGCATTAATTACTTACATTTGTTATGATATTACATTAATTTCTATTATTCTACGACTTTTTATTAGAAAACTTAATGATAACGAGTGTAAATTCTATGTTGTACGGAACCCTAAACTCGTACGTGAAACGTATCCAAGAACACTCTTTATTAAATTACCTATTTCCTTAGAGCGTTTTCTAAACTGAACCAATGTTAAGGATCACCGAATATGTTTTAGTTGTTGGGAACGGAACTCTGAACTCGAACTTAAACCATACCTAAGAACACTCCCCATTAAACTACTTTTCAAATGAAAGAAAAAAAGTACATATCTGTTCATCCATTTACGCGCTGCGACGCCACAGAAAGACACACAGGCAGACAGACACACATTGCTGTCAAACTTATAACATCTAAGTTGCCTCTAAGTTGGTATTTGATTTTGTTTTATCCATCAAAAATAACGAAGTAATACCTATTATTTTTCATGTAAAGTTAACTGCAAAAAAAAAAAAAAAAAAAAAGAATTTAGTGCGTGCTTATAGGAGCAATAAATATGCACAGTCTTAAAATTTGAATACATCGGTCCATTTTGTAACTCTAAGGTAGAATTAAAAACGAAAATTTGCTCAATTACTTCAGCTACAACTTCTATTTAAATTTTTGATTATTTTTTGCATGGTTTTTTTTTTTGTAATACGTAAAAATCTGATTTTTTAAAACCCCTAAAAAGGGGTTAAAACCCAGCGTACCATGAGTAATCAATTTTTCGACACGAAGTTGTTACAGCCTAATAAACAACTGTGCCACATTTTAACAAGATGCAACACTTTTTTCTCTCTTGATGTTTAATTTTTTTCGTACTAAAAGATGACTGCTTATTATTATTTATCATTGGCTATCATTCTATATCTACCTAACACAATGTAGAGAATTAACATGAAAGTTATGCCCTTGGCTATATAATAAGTGATTGTAGGATCGTGTTAACTGTGATTATAATATTTTCCGATTTATTAAAAAAATGCATAATAAATTTTTTATTAATTGCTACCTTTGAGTCTATGTTAATTTTATTTTTCCTATCTAAACCCGCTACGTTTCCTTGTGTGTTCTTTTCTTGTAGATTAATTTCATTTATCTTTGTGTAACATAATTTATTAATAAGATTTTTTGTGTAAAAGTTTTCTCGTAAAATGTTGAAGATATTATTTTAAATTAAAAAAAAATTTAATCCTTGAACGTTCATACTCTATTAATAATATTTTTATCCGTCTTGATTATTTGGTATTTAGGGTGATTAGGAAAAAAGTTTAGTAATCTATTGCTACTTATTTAATTTCAAGTCCAATTCGTAGTGATTACTTTATTATTATTGAGAGTTAGTAAAATCATGTTCCTTATTGCACGATATTTGTTTGCTGGTTGGGAGTTAAAACCAAAAAAACTGCAATAGACACTTAAAACAGGAAACTAAAACTTTTTCAATCGATTCAGGTTGCCATGAATTTTGAGAAAATGCAAAAATCTTTTTATATATTAACTGTCAAATTGTATCTTTAATCTCCGAACCAAAAACAGAGGGAGTTAGGGATCCGTACCCAAGGTGTTTTAAGTTTTGTAAATTTCACTTTTAATTGGATAAAAATGCTTTTTTTGTCAAAATTTTATGTTTTATCATTAAAAAAAATTGACTTGTGAAAGTTATCAGAATTAAATTTAATGTAACTACAATGCAATTTTGATGCTTTGTCTTAATAAATATCCTAATCAAGCCAAACGTAATATACTCACATATTGGGTTGACTACTAAATCAGAGGTATGTTTTTTTAAACTAATACTACAATTATTTCATACATGTAAAACTGACTATAAAATTCAGCCATACAAGTATTTGACTTTCAAATTAATACCTTAAATTTCCAGAAAAATATCTTGTAAAAAAAAAGTTAGCGCTACATTTATAATGTACCAAGGTACGAAAGGAATATACTTTTTACCGGGTGTCCAAAAACACCGCTCGATATTTTATTATTTCCATACCTAGGAACCTGAGTCTTCTGAATTTTTAACAGTGAGATAATTATTTTATGATAATTATTAAAAGGTTAACTGGTAGCCTTCTCCCCATTAGTAATCTGAATAATTGTCAATAGTAATTAGCTTTATATTTAAAATATCAAAATTTAGTGCGTAATTGTAACCCTTCAATGAATAATATTTTATCGTTATTTTCGGAACTAACTATAATTCGTTCCCAAGTCTATAATTTTAAAACATGCGTCTACCGGAAGTGACGTTATAAGTTTATGAAGTTTATCTAAGCTCCATATCCATTCTGGACTTGTGTACTACGTTTAGCCACTAATTTATTATCGGTATTTTGTTAAGGTTGTTATAAAAGTGATAAGGGTTTCAACGTCGGTCTCACTCTGTCCCATGTATAATGGGCAGAACGAAGTATCTGCTGCCATCTTTAAATAAACAAAGGACCCGGACATAATACATTGATTTTTGGTTTCGGTTAAAATTTTTTGTAAACAATGGATTAAGGTAGTTCTCATTCTGATAAAAAGTTCTTATGGATTCCACTCTCAAAAACCTTTCCCTTCCGAGCTATAGCCCTTCAAAGGTTATGTCCACATGATATATTTATTTTTTGTTTTGGTTAAAATTTTTTGATAACTGTGGATTAAGGTAATTTTGAACATGATGATCAAAAGCTTTTATCTTCCCTTCTGAGCTACAGGTCTTCAAAGGTTATGCCAACATGAGATATGGATTTTTGGTTTCGGCTAAAATTTTTTGAAAATTATGGATTACGGTTGTTTTGATTATGCTGATCAAAAGTTCTTATGGACACAACCGTTAAAAACTCTTCCGATTCTCCGTCCGATTTTTACCATTGTTATTGTTATCACTAATTAATTTGCTTTCTGATGAATTGTTTTCTAAACGTACAGTTTGATCTTTAGAATCAATGATTTCTTCTAAGATGAGTAATGTTAGGTCTAAAAAAGATTACCTGCAAATTGTTCTCTTGTTCTCTTTTAGACAAACCTCTTCTGTAATGCATATAATTTATTAATTATTAACTTTTTACTCGCAGATTTGTACTGTATTGTGGTGGGATTATTATTAAATCCGTTCATTCTTCGTATAGAGAAGAATCGTTTGCGTATTGCTTATGGACTCAAAAAGTTCTCCATCGATTGAGCTCAGAGGGTGGACGAATGGGGGATGGAAGTGCGATTTTATAGACAAATACAGATCAACGTTTGCCTAAATCTAGTTTTTTTTTTTTTTTTGTATAATGTCATTTATAATAATTACAACAAAAAAAAGAAGATTTCTAATTATTATTCTTACAAGCAGTATGTTAGTAATGTCTCTTTATTAATCGAAAATCTGAATTTATTATAAAGCTTTATATGTAAATTTTGAACCAGCAGAAATTGGTAAAATATTGAAAATAGAAACTTTTTTAACAGATTTCTAAAGAAAATACAGTATAAAAGATTTTCCATTCAAAATCAAGTATCATAAAATGAATATTTTACACATAACTACTAATGGTTACGGTTCTAAAAAAAATCTACTAAATTTTCCTTTCCTGTTATGGACAGCCATGTTCTTCCTATTCATGAACAATCAAATATTTCCAAATATATCATAATAGGTGGGTATCAAATAAAACAGTATGCCGTGTTTACATCACAAAACTTCTGACGCAAGGGGATATAGGAGAGAGAAAAAATTGGGGATGAATGATCGAATATTAAATAGTACAATAAAAGCCTGTAAGTTACATGAACGTCAGTTCAGTCGTTTAAAAGTTGTAAACTCTTTTACTAAGGGTTTATCAAATTCCATAGAATTTACTAGATACTTCTCATCTATTTCCATGCAACCATATTGTCCCACAGCAAAATGTGGCGGGATACATTTAGTAACATAATAACTAATCAGCAATATTAGACTATTCGTTGTGTGCGTAGTCATGGTAGGGATAATAAAATCGATGCCAGCGCTTTAAGTGAAAAATTTTGGAGATAAAGTGGGCTGTTATGACTAATTTGCAATTATTTACATGTTAATGATATAGAAACTGTCAAATTAAAATGATTGAAAAACACTAATTAATTAAACTTAATGCATTAAAAATTGTGAAAATAAGAAATCAAATTGTACAAATATTATTTTTCAAATGTTAATTATCGTAATTATTTATTTAAATTTGTGAAACAAGAATATTAAATTTTAAATGTAAGTTTTCAATGCAATCCACACAATTATATATGCATCCATTAATTCTATAATTAAAGTAGTGTATCGTTGTCATGGAAACGAAATTCACGCTCGGAGCGAATATATAAATATCTCTTAATATATCGAATGTTGTTGTGAATGATGATTGCGCAATTGTCAATCATCGTTAATACACAATGGTAGATAGAGGGCCACGTAACCACTACAAATTGATTGAAAATATATTTATGATATTTTTTAATTATTTTGTACATTTTTAATAAAAATGTACAAATTTAATGCTTATAGAAAACTTTCCATGTTTGCATTTGCCTTTCTTTTCCAGCTAAAATTATTTTATAATATGTATTTCTAATTAAAATAAAAATAAAATAAGTATTAGAAATTAACTTAAGTAATTAAATTAAAAGTATCGTTAAACAAGTGAAAATTACAAAAAAAAACCGACAAATTTTTCAGCTACGGAACCCTAAACTTGTATTTGAGACATATCTTAGAACGCTCTCCATTAAATTGCCTTTTTCCCTTAAGCCCTTTCCAAACTGAGCCGATTTGGAAGATCATCGCCTTTTTTTTCGGGTACGCAACCCTAAATTCTCACTTGAAACATAGCTAAGAACACTCTCCATTGAATAGCCTTTCAAACAAAACAAAAAAATCAAAATTAGTTTATCCGTTTATGCGCTACGATGCCACAGACAGACAGACAGGCAAACACACAGACAGACACACACACACATAGCAGTCAAACTTATGATACCATTTTTTTTAATTCCGGGGTTTAAAAGTTAAGATGATATATATAAAAGACGATAAATATTTCTTGTATGTCCTTATGGTAAATACACATAAAAGACAAGTCAGTCAGTTTCTTCTTTTATTTGTAAAGGTAGCAGTTAACCCGCTTCACTGAGCAATTGCAATTTTAAATACATCGATTATTTTATTATAAACTTTACTTCATTTGCCATCATTTAATTCCGCTTTCGTTAACAATTTCGTTCGTTTTAATTTTTGGTGCTTTATCCTAATTTTTTTGAAAACAAAATATACCCGCTATTCGCTGATAATATAACTTTCTTTCCATAGGTGAAATAATTTTTAAATTCGACTGTGCTGTTTTAAAATTGAACTATTTTACCACCTCGAGCTAAATTTCCAACCCTTCCTTAGTGCTCATCCTCCACAGTGGCAAAAAACCCACATGCAAATTTACATAGTCCTACATTGGGCGTGGTTCCATGCAAATAAACTGAAGTGATTGATTTTTTCCTTTCTTGATTAGTGCAACTTGTGCAATCTTGAATGGTTTTGCCGTCAACTGTTTCTGCCGGTTTGAAGTTTAAGTATATAGCTTCATGACCATTGTTTCAAATATTTCGTACAACGATTACATATAGTTTTAGAAGAATAATTATTTTTTGAATATTGTAAATATTGTTTATTAAAAAAACCTTGATAATATTATAACACACGTTGATCTATATTTGTCTATGAAAATATTAATATGGAGTTCCCACATATACAAAATTCACATCCCCTTTTTTACCCCTCAAGGAAAAATCCCTTCTTAGTGCTCACAGACATTACTTAAGGAACGTGTGTACAAAATTTCATGCTTCTGGACCAAGCGGTTTCAGCTGTGCGTTGATCGATCGGCCAGCTTCCATTCTTATATATATATATATATAAATCAATAAATTTTCATATTTAATTTATTATTTATAATTTTAATACAGTGTGTAGCATTTTAATATATTATTTTAATTTTAATACAGAAATTTATGTGTAGCATTTAAGATGGAGACACCATCATATTTACGTTATTGGAATTCGATTTGAAATATTGCACAGTCATATAGAGTGATGAATTTTAAAGTCAGCCTACTACAAATTGATAAATGGGGCCGATTTTTATTATTTTACTTAGCGCCACAGATGGTTAGAGATATCGAAAAACAAAAAATTAAAAATTTTGTTCAAAAATTTTTTTATACGCATATACCGATTTTCATGACAAAATTAGCAGTTTTAATTTTTTCCATTTCATAGCACACTAGTTATAAAATTATTTTATAACTAGTGTTACTGTGGAATGTAAAAACTGGTCGAATTGATAATTTAATGTGTTATGAATTAATTTAATGAATTACTATTGAATGCATAACACATTAAATTATCAATTCGTCCAGTTTTTACATTCCATAGCACACTAGTTATAAAAATATTTTATAAATAGTGTACTATGGAATGTAAAAACTGGACGAATTGATAATTTAATGAGTTATGCATTCAGATATTTCAATAAATTTGAGTAGAGAACGAAATAACAAAGAAATTAAAACTGCAAATTTTGTCTTGAAAATCGGTATATGGGTATAAAAAAATATTCTAAGCAATTTTTTCTTATATTTTCTTTCTGATTTCGGTTAAGCATTTTAAAAAATGTGACTCATCATCTTGTACGAATTTACAAAATTTCAAATCGATATTCTAATAAATCACAAAGATATGAGGTTGTCTTCATCTTAAATGCGTCACACTGCACATAGATATTTGAATTTCCAATAGTTTTTTTTTTTTTTTAAATTAATAAAATTAATATATGTTATTGTTTTGTGATAATTATAATAAATATAATTAACATGATTAACAAACAATAGTTAAGTATTTCGTTATGAGGAAAATAAATTTTATAGATACAAACGATATATATTGTTAACACAAACAATAATTCTACATGCAAAGTTTTTTAAATAGTAACAATAATATAAACTATTTAAAACAAATTCACACAATAAATAAATTAGTTACGGTTTAAAAGACATAAAAATTATAATCACTAATATAATAATTCATTTTTTATTATTATTATTATTATTATTATTAATTGTTTACATGAACTAGAAATAACTTATAAATACATAAATATAATATTATATTTATGATTGACATTATAAATTTGTGGTTATGTTCATAATAATAATAACATAGCATAACCTTTTTAATATCATTTCACCATGACCGGATACGGAAGTTTATATGGCGCGATGCAGTTCAAAACTCACATGGTGTTGGTGTTTATGATCATCAAATGAAATTTATGTGTACAGGGTCGGATTAATCAATACACCAGCATGGCACAAGTTTTCTTTTTTTAAAATGTTGTATCATTTAAAAAAATTATTTAATCAGTTATCGTCTAGTTAGTGGATATTGTTACTTTTGCAAAATTCACTTATACAGAATGTTCTATTATTTTCTGTAGAATTTAACACTTGCTGCACAAAATTATCAAGAAGAACGAAAAAGCTGTTTATCAAATTTCGACCTGAGCCATAATTCCCGACATAGTGTTATTGAAATAATTAAAAAATCCATCATTTTCCAAAAGTTTAACTGTTAATAACTTTTAACGGTGAACTTCGCGAAAAAAATCAGGATAGCTTTACTTGACTCCAAAAAGTGGCATTTGAATGTTTCTGTACATCAAGTTTATATTTATGATATACAAAAATGCTAACAATAGGGGTTTCTAAAAATATCTGGAATATTAATCTCTAGGTAAGCTTTTCTGAACAAGAATTAATTGATAAAATGCGGTCCACACATTTGGCAAAGTCATCTTCATCTCCTTTTATGAACCCACCAACAATCGCGTTATGAGCATTTGGCTCACGCTCGATTGTGGTTGAAACTTTTCTATCTTCATATAATTTTATCCATTTACGAATTATGAATTTTTCAAATTTTTTCAACCAATCTACAATTTTGAAAAAATTATTTTTTCAAGCCATTCGGCAATTGTGGTCTCTTTTTTCACGAGTCAAAATTTTTTTGATTAAAATATTTGTGATAATAATTAATAATTATTAATTATTTTTAATAAGCTTAATAAATGTCGATCAGTAAGTACGTTTTGTTTTAATTTATTTATATTACAATGTTGAAAGCATTGTTATTTTGAACATAACCTATGATGTTCATTCAGTTCAATAAATATTTACAGTATAACCCTGGTGGTAAAAATATTTGAAGAAAGAATAAGAAATTCTGAAAAAGTCTTAGGAACTTTGAATTTTTCAACGTTTTCGGACTAGTCTAATTCAGAGTTATTCAGAGTGCTTAATACTTTTTTAAAGTTTCTAAGACTTTTTCAGAGTTTCCTAAGACTTATTAAGACTTATTATTTTTTCAAATATTTTTTCCATCAGGGAATTGATGAATACATAGTAAATTTTCTAAAATTTAACTCAAATTAATCATTTTCTAATTATGTTATTGTTTTACTGTAGATTTGCTATCATTGAGACGAACTTTTGTATTTCTAGTCAAATTTGAAAAAGCAATATCTGACTCAGATATTTTTAATTCACTTGAACAAATCAAAGATGAAGAATCTACTACTTTTTATTAGCTACTGTATTAAAATATAAATTTATATAAAATCATTATGTTAACATTTACAAATTTATAGAAAATTTATTATTTATTTTATTGACGGATTAAAGGATGTGACTTATTAGTAATCAAAGAAAGTGAGATACTATGATAATTAAATAGGACGATAAAGACAACAAACTTTTTATGTTTTCAGTTTTCAATACTAATTAAATTATTTTACAGTTTTTTTTATAATCGTCTCCTATAAATAAGTGTGCGACGAACAAGCCTAATGTCTTTCAGTGCTCCGTGAATGGATGGATTTTTTCAATAATAGCATCTCGGAAATTAGGCCTCAGATCGAAATTTGGTAAAAGGATTCTTCGTTCATCTTGATAAGCTTATTGAGAAAGTGCAGAGTTCTACGTTCAACTACAGAACATCTTGTATACCAGTACTTATCCTCAACATTTACAATTTTTCGTAAACTTCATCGTCATTTATATCAAAACACAATTGAATGAATGCCTAATGGCGATTCGATTTGAACATTGAGTTAATGTCTTGTCTTGGTTCCAGAAGTCAATTTTAAATTCGACTCTGTATATTTTATAGATAGATAGTACAAACTAGATAGATTCTGACTATACTGATGACTGCCAATATTGTGAATATAACGATAATTTAAATATCCGGAATTTAAACGATTTTAGTTTAATATTTATTACATTAATAGGTATTACACGTGTTAGCTTGTTATTTTGGTATCATTGTAATAATGGCTTGTGCTACACTTCAATGAATCTCAAATATTTTAATGGGATCATTTTTTATATTTTCTCATACATTTTATAGTTAAAAACTCGTGAGCAGTGAACTTCCATTAATGAGGCCATATTTTCCGATAATTTTATTGAAATGAGATGGTTTTTGAACATATTCAATAAAAGTATTCACATTTTTAATCCTTATTTGTAGGACTGACTTTTTCCTAACCTGTTTTGAATAGTCCAATTTATTAGGTACATATCTTTTCATTTCTATAATTTTTTCTGACTTTTTAAAACTGAAGTTACTAAATATTAGTAGGCTTAGTAAATGAAGTAGTCCAGACATTTTCGGAAACAATCACTCAAAAACTTTTGAAGAATAAATTTTTTTCATAGAAATTTAGGGGAGGCAGTACTTCATAAAAATTCAAATAGACAAATACGCAAATAGGGGTTGTGTTCACCCTCTCCCCCTTTTTGGGGGTAATTTACCTCAAAAATGCTTTTTTTTACATATCTCAAAAAAGGGTATAAATTAATAAGGACATAAAAGTTCAATCAATTTACTTTTAAACAAGTGAAAACAATTGACTGATTTACTTGGTGAAATAGAATACCATGTATGGACAGTGTTGATTACGCAATAGTTTATTTTTTTCCGTCATGTAAGTAACGAAAGATGGCCTCTCTTAGATAGCCACACATACATACATACTATATAATTTACACCTAATTTCCGCCCTCACGGAAAAAAAGTGACGTTTAGGAAAAAATGTTTCAAACAAAATTTGTTTATTTTTTTAAAAGGATATAACATTTTTTACATTTAAATTTTTGTTCTACCTCTTTTACAATTGACCTATGCTGCTCATTTACGAACTTAGGCTCACTTTTTACGTCCCGAGTACGCTATAAAATTTTAGCTTGATGTCTTTGATTCATCGTGTGAACAGACGCATAGACAACCGAAAATGGACTAATTAGGTAATTTTATGAATACCTATACCAATATTTTGTTTGTTGCATCAATATTTTTACGCGTTACAAACTTGGGACTAAACTTAGTATACTTTGATATATTTCATATATACATGGTATAAAAAGAATCTTATTAGTCGGTAATCGTTTACTAGAAAATCATGGTTAAAAAATATTTAAAAATCGAATTAGGGGAGAACATGTAAAGTTTGATTTATAGAATTTAACAACAAAGAGTTAATTAAAAAAAATTAACTTTTATTTTTAGGGTTTACTCAAGTCTGCAATCAATATTTAATGTTTTTTTTTACTACCTAATTATACAAAAAAAATTATAATAAATTAAAATAACACAATAAAATATTTTTTTAATCAAATTCAATTCGTATTAACAATTGTTAAAAATCATAAAAATATTTTTTTAAATTCAGTTGACTAAAATTGAATTTCCAAATTCAACGATCAGTTATTTTTAAATTCAAAAGCATAGCCTCAAAATTTCCAATTCTTTAACAAAAGATAACGTAATTTTAATTTATATATTATTTTGATTATGAATAAAATAAAACTAATATACAGAGTGGGCCCTTTTAACCTATGCACCAGAATATCTCGCCAGAAGCGCCACATATTAAAAAATGATCTGAAAAAAAATTATATAGTTTGATGGGGGATATCATGTTCTGACATCAGATTGGACCTAGTTCTTCGGGTTGCTTTAATAGCCAAATTAGTTTTTTCCATAATTCATCACAAATTCAAAATAATAATTACTGTTTTTTAACGAATTTCCGAAGCAACTGGAGCTATTGTTTTTGAACTGATGATAGAATTTTTTTTTTAATTTCTTCAAATGTATATTGATCCTGCATAATATATGTCAAAAATGGCCGTCGTGTCTGTAAATTCTCTAGCGGTCGCAATTTAAGTCTGATTGGAATAAAATTTGGTATCAAGAAGAGTTTTGGTATTTAAAAGGTCTATATTGTTAATGAGAAAAGTCGACAGATAAACAAGGTGTGGGGAAGTGAGTAGGTTTACGCAAAGTACAAACTTTGGAATATTTTTGTATTTTTTTTATCAGTTTTAAGCAAAAAAATTCACTTGTGATTTTTTCTCTAGGCGCTTAGTTTTCGAAATAAAAACTCTTGAAAAATTCAAAATAAAATATTCGATTTTAATAAAAATGTGTTTTCATTGATGGGAGAATTCGCTTAGCTTACGCAGCTCCTGCGATACGAATTTTTATTTATTTTAGAAACGTAGATCAATACGTTCGTAATTCCCATGCATTTGTGAACAATGGTCTTATACCACTTGTATTGTAAATAACTATTTTCTAACGCCAGCCAGAACTTAGACCCTTTAAAATTCATGAAAATTAATTAAAAATAGCTAAAAGTAAACAAAATTAAATTGCCGCATCCGATTATCAGATGAGTGAAGATCGAACATACACCGTCTGTTGTATTGAAGGAATATTTTTAAATTTTTCCCTTAAGGGGTTCAAAATAGGGTTAAAAGTTTGCATGAAGCTTTATCAATTTTTAAGTTAGAATTGCCAGAAATGATATATGAGCCCATGGTTGAAAAGAAAACTTTAGTGTATTACTTACTATTTTCAAAAATATCATTGTTCAAGGGGCTTAAATAGGAGGTGAAAGTTTATATGAAACTTTGTCATTTTTAACACGCTTTTATAAGCTTGGGCTGTATGTTTGTTTGTATGTATGTAACTATGTAACGGAATCTTTGAGCACGATTTTCACCGGTTTCTAAACATCTGATTAACTTGAAACTTTGCATACGTCTCAAGAACCGGTGACAATGCAATAATTCGTTAATAATTTCCCATTATCCTTGGTAGGGACGCCAGGATAAATATATTCTTTTCATATATCCTCTATGAGAGTGAACACGATAACTCAAAAACGAAAAGAGATATCAAGATGAAATTTTTATAGCGTACTAAGGACCTAAAAACTGTAAACCGTTAGAGATAGAACAAAAGTTCAAATGAAAAAAATGTTCTTTATAAAAAAATAAACAACTTTTGTTTGAAATTTTTTTTTTTGTAAACTTCACTGTTTACCCACGAGGGCGTAGCTATGGAACTGCTGAAAGACGAATGTTGCCACTAATCCTGAGTTGGGCTTCGACTGTTCACAAAATGCAAGGTTGTACAGTTGATCATGCAGTCATTTATCTAGGCTCACGACTGTTTGCTCTGGACAAGCTTATGTGGCACTTAGTCGTGTAAGAACCTTAGACGGTATTCGCATTGAAGAACTTGATTGCTCTAAGTTAACAGGAAAAACCCCGTGCAATAGTGATGCTTTAAATGAGATGAATAGATTACGAAACGATTCGTAATACATTTTAATACCACATATCCACAAAAAACTAATTGATAAATCGTACTAAAAAGTATAAAATAAATAATAGTTTAAAAAAACTAAAAAAACACGCTTTTATAGCAAATCGAACTAAAAACTTAAAAATAATTTTTAATAACAAAGAGTTTATATTACCGTAGCAGAAGGTTATACAATAAATCATAATTAATTACTTTATTAAATTCAGAGTGAAAAGCGTGGGGTGCATTTCACTACATTTTCATAACTCTCCACTCATAGATAGTTGCCAATAGAATGATTGTATAACCTTTAGTATGTCAAGCACCCCACGACTTTTCACTCTGAATTTAATAATTCTGTTTGTAACTTAAATTTTATTATATTTTTATTTAAGGTAGGATTGTAAAAATTGATATATGTGCTCATGGTTTGAGACAGAAGTATACTGTATCACACTTTTATTTCATTCTTTAGAGGAGCACAGCGAAATTCGTCTCCGATTGCAGCCTTATTTTCCAACGGTATATAAATAAATTTGCCTTTAGGGGGCGGACTAAACGAAGGCAAGCGGGTTGAGGAGAAGCACTTGAATCTTCAAAGTTGACATTGTGTATATTGCTGTATATAAAAGGGTGAGGTAAAGGTCGGATCTCTAAATGAATCAATGAATCACTAAACGAATTCACAAGCGATTGTGAGAAAAGTGTACTGTATCATTTTTATTTCATTCTTTAAAGAAGCACAGCGAATTCCCGGACGAATGTCGCGTAGTTTTCCAAGGGGATGTTTTCCAAAAACAAACAACAAATAAATTTAGTTGAAAAATGGTGAAAAAAATCAAAAGTTCTTAAATTAATATCAGGAGAACATGGAGTATTATGTATCTAGCGTGTTTTTCCTAAACGGTACATTTTTAGACCGTGAGTATATTTTTCATCAAACCTAGACATAATAATTTTGAAAAAAGGGATGAATCATGGCATTTGATAAACGAATGAGGAAGATAAGGGTAGGACAGAAAAAATACTAGAGTAATAATATATAAGATTATTAGTTTTGGCTATATAAGAGGTGTATTAAATTAATTCTTTATTAAGTTATTTTATACTTTTTAGGCTTTGAAGTCGATTTTTTAAACGTATTTTTTTATTTTATACTTTTTAGTGTCTGTAATAGGTTTCAAACCTATCAATAGATTTGAAGTCTAAATGAATGAAAAAAGATATCAGTTATTCAGTATTTATCAATAAACGAAAACTACCTCTCACATTTGACTGGCCATTGTCATTGACTTTGTTGACCTACGATCTTTTGTTACCATTCGATAGATAATCAAAATTCAAAAAAAATGATATAGAACTTGACTGCACGTGTGATAGCAACAAAGATAACTAATAAAAACAACTCATCCCTGTATTGACACGGAATTGTATCTTCCCCCAACACCACGAATACGAAAACTTGGTTTTAGACTCAGGCAATGTCCCTAAACATCCCATAAAAATTTCAGACATTAAGTATTTTTTAACCGACTTCTAACAAAAAAGAACGAGGTTCTCAATTCGACTGTATTTTTTTTGTATGTTTGTGACCTCAGAAAATTTGACTGGGTGAACCGATTTTGATGATTCTTTACCTAATTGAAAGCTTGTGCTTCCCGTGTGGTCCCATTTCAATTTGATCCAGTTCTGACAATGGTATGTATCCATGTGAAAACCCTATAAGTTCGATGATTCTTTTTTGATTTCTCACTAAAAATCATAAAATAAAAAAATTTTTAACAAAAAAAAAAAACCGACTTAAAAAAAAACTAATTCATATGCACTAAAAAGTAAAAAATAACGAAAATATAATGTAGTTACAATTATTGTTATTTTTGGAGTCCAAAAATAAAAATAATTGTAACTACATTATATTTTCGTTATTTTTTACTTTTTAGTGCATATTAATTTGTTTTTGAATTGTTTTTTTTAAGTCGGTTGTTTTTTTGTTAAAAATTTTTTAAGTTAAAGTAAACTATCTATATTTACCGTACTATATATAATATAATAAATTATTTATTTCTGTTTAATAATTTAGTTTCATTATCACACTATATTAATTAAACATCTACAAAGCCATAACAAAATTAAATCGTTAATAATATTTTCAATTTTGTTTAGTTGAATTTATATAAATGTCACAGAACAATAAACTTTACTTAATATATTATTTTATACAATTTAACATAGCTGGTAGTAGGTATAGCTTAATTGCTTGCTTGCTATTTGCTGTACAGTTGTTAATTTTGTCAAGTAATTGCATATTATCTGTATTAGTTCATCGTTGTAACATATTGCAACTATAGATACATTTCCGATTCATTCAATTGAACTTATTAATGCTTAATCATGATAGATATATTATTTAAAAGTGACTTTCATCATATTAATAATACCTTCGTTTTATATAAAATGGTCTTAATATAGTAGCAACTAAAGGTGGTCTATTCTTATGTATTTTGAGACGTTAACTTGAACGGAATTGATCTCGAGGTCAACATACTTTTAAAGAATCAGTAATTCGCAAATTATATCAAAATAACGTACGATTTTTAGGACCTATTCTAACTAATTTATGTAACTTATTCGTGTTTCTTAAGTTTCATTTTCACTGAGTTGAATGGAATTTGGTCCAGATTATAAATAGGTACTCAACAATATGTTGTGAATTTCACTATATAGGTTAATGAATTAGAGTAGAATCCACAGATGTTTAATTTTTATAGGTATATCTCGTAAATTACTTAATCCTCTATCACATTTACCCTCAGGAACGGTTCCATTCGATTCAGAGTAAGTAAACACATCAGAAAAATGCTTAACACCAACAAATTTCCAAAATATGTCAGAGTGGAACTCAAAAAACCTTTAATTGTACCCTGCATATATGTAATATATATCAAGGTATACTAAGTTTAATCTTAAGTTTGTAACGCTTAAAATATTAATGCTACAATTCAAATTTTGGTTTAGATACTCATAAAACGAAAAGAGATGTCAAGCTGGAATTTTTAAAGCGTGCTCAGCACGGGAGAAGTAAGTTTAAGTTTGTAAATAAACAACATAGGTCAATTGGGTCAATTCATCTTGTAAACCGTTAGAGATACAACGAAAGTTGAAATATAAAAAATGTTTATTATACAAAATTTAACAACTTTTGTTTGAAACATTTTTTGGTTAACATCACTGCTTACGAATTACCCGTGAAGTCGACAAAACTTTGCTGTCCATTTTCTCCAAAACTATAAAAGATAGGTAATTGATAATTTGCTGATAACTTCAATTAAGAGTCTTGTGAAAGATTCTCGGAAAACGAAAAAAAATTCTAGAAAATAGATAAGGAAATTTTCGAAAAATAAAATAATTGTGTTGGTTGTTTAATATTTTCTAATTTTTTTAAAATAGTGTAAGCACTGACACTCATGGTATCTACAGGGCACTTTGTATACATGGTATTTTAAAAATTAACTCAGTCAATTGTTTGTTTTCACTTGGTTTGATTTACTTTGTGAATTGATGGCTCATTTCAGCTTACTACGGAACAATTACATTCAATTCATCGTCCCAAAAAAATTAATTCATAATTTATTACCAGGGGTTAACGTGCACACGGATCCACTTTTAGTTGTTACTGGATTAAAATAACAATACTTTTATATCGAGAGCTAGACTAGGCTAATTTGTGTGTTGATGAACATCCTGCGTCAATATATTTCAATAAGGCAGTATAAAAGAAGGTGCTGCAGAGTGAAATAAGAAAATATTTTTTGAGCTTTCAAAAAATAAAACTTTTTTTATATTATTATTTTTATATTTAAAATTTCTAAGAAATTACAGATAGTGCAATTTACCCACTATAGGAAGTTTTCAATGGGTTCGATTTTCGAAATCAACATGTTCAACATATTTTTTCATGGTTAGGACAAGGCATTAATACCAATCTGGAGAAGAAGCATGTGTGTGTGTGTGTGTGTGTACGAAAGTACGTCCGTAGAGATTTTTTTCGTTGTCGATATCGCTGATATGGACTTCGTTGAGGTGTCGATAGATGCTTATTAAAGGCAATATGATGAGGAATTTCATAACATTCGGTCGACTCGTTTCGAATCAGGCGAGATTTTTCTTAAATTTTTTCCTGATCGATATCGCGCAAACAAAAATGATATTGACTTTGTTGAGGTGCTGATCGAAGCGTATTAACGGCAGTATGATCCGAAAAAATTTCATTACATTTCGTCGTATTTTTATTTATTCTTTTAAATTTTTATAGCTTTTTATAATGCTGGGCTCTACATCTATCCACGGCTATCTAACGCACCTGATACTCTGCTTTATAATGTGGCATAGTTTCCAATAAGCTTTCTATACCCTGTAAATATGTTAAATATATCAAGGTATACTAAGTCTAGTACCAAGTTTGTAGCGCTTTAAAATATTGATAACACGAACATAATTTTGGTATATGTGTTCATCAAATTACCCAGTTAGTCAATTTTCGGCAGTCTGTCTGCCCGTCTGTCTGTGATCAAGATATCTCAAAAACGAAAAGAGATATCAAGCTTAAATTTGTATAGCGTGCTCAGGACGTAAAAAGTGAGGGTAAGTTTCTTACTCCTTTTTTAACCTTTCCAATTTTTAAAAAAATTCTCAAAATTGATTTTTTTTATTAAATTCAAGGTTTTGACAATAGAGAGATGTATAAAGAAGATATTTTAGGATATCATCCCTCCCCCTTCGAAACTGTAGTTTCAAGAAAAACGCGTTTTAAGTTTGAGAGACAATTCTGGCCGCGTAACCCGGATAATAATATTACTCAATTTAGATTAATCCGGATCCATACATGGGACCTTCTTCTACTTCATATGCCATGTTTTGCAAAGTTATTTCTTCTAATCGAGCTGTTTTGCCTTCTTTTGAAGCAGCAAAAGCTCGCAGTTCAGAGCGATCAATTTAAACTTCGTTACCAGAAAATCCGCTATATCACCGAAAATAATTGAAAGTTGAAAATTTCGAAAATCTATTTTTTTTAAGTTCTAGACCAGAATAAAACCATAAATGCATTGGTATAATTTATTTATTTCCGAACTTATTAATGTAAGTAAAGTTTTGTTTTGTAAGGTTTTTATTGTAAAATAAATCTGTGAAAATTAATCTGTGCAAATTAATCTGTGAAAATTAAATGAATGAATCTTTTATAATTTACGGTGTTTTATATATTAACATTAGAGTTCGTGTTGATTTGATTGAGAATTATATAAGTTTTAGTTTTAAATTCATTTTACAATGGGAACACGGAAATTACCAATTTAATGTCTTTGGTTTCTATCTAGAAGTTTTTATTTACACCCAGATACCTAGCACCCCTTTCCTATTGATTCAACCTGCTGTAAAGTCTTAGGCTTATGTTGGTACTTTTGCTCCTTAGTGATTCTTCAAAGGATAATTTTAGAATTATCTATTTAATTATTTTTTGTTCCCCTTCATGAAATCGGAAAAATAGACCCGGAAAAGATAAATGGATAATTTTATAGGCCCGGAGTGTTGTTGTAATTACGCACTGGTTGGGCAGTGTTTGTTTCGTTGGATTCTGAAGTTTTTAGCCCTTTTTTCCTAGATTCGGATCACATACACCAAGTTTATTCAGCAGCATATTGATCACCAAATTTTTTCTCTATACACAGTTTTTGTAATTCTCATACCCTCATACCCAACTCTATATTTATTGCCTTTTTATTGCGGAATTCGGGGTAGAACGAGGAACACCAAAAATGTCCTAATAGAAAATGTTCACAAATTGGTTATTTCTTCTAATCTGCTCTTCGTTACAATTTTGAGACCATCCATACGAAATTAATGGTATAACTAGAGCATTAAACATATTCAGAACTAGCTTGAAAGGAAAATCGTTGTAGTTGTAAACAAATCTTCAGTTGCTCATCGTTTGCTCTTCATAGATAAAGTATCTGCATGCTCACTCCATTTTACATTATGGCTTAGGACGACTCCAAGATACGAAAAATATTTGACAATTTCAAAAACAAATCCATTACAACTCCAATTTTCTGTTGAAAATGCTTTGGGGGCATCTTTCAGATAACACTTCGTGCAGTACTCCTACTTTCGCGTTAGCATTCTATGCATACCACCGATAGATATTGCCATCAAAACGACATAATCAGCAAAAATCATTTTTTTCACTTCCCTCTTATTCAAACAAGGAGATGCGTTATCCATAGATACTGTTAATCCATCTATACACTTTTTTTTTATCTAAAGCAGTAACGGTAAGGCAGACAAATGGCAAACTTGTTTTAGCCCACGAAATGTGCGGAAAGTAGGTGTTACTCTACTATTATTCATCACAAGTCAGCGACCTTATAAAAATTCATTTCCATGTTTAGTAATTTGCGCCATAAGAGATTTCGACCTACACTGTCGAATGTTTTTTCGAAGTGAATGAAAAAAAGAAAGACTTTTCCGCGCTTTATTGCTGAACTTTTGTCAAGTACAGTTTTTAAAACCAACACATTGTTTATTGAAGAACCCTATTTTGTCTAAGAAGTCTATTTTAATTGAAGTGATACGGGCATTTCATATTTTGTCTAACTAGTTTTCGCAAGACTATCGTAAAATTAAACAACACGGGCATTTTATATTTTGTCTAAGGAGTTTTCGCAAGACTATTTTAATTGAAGTGACACGGGCATTTCATATTTTGTCTAACTAGTTTTAAGACTATTGTAAAATGAAACAACACAGGAATTTCATATTTTGGCTAGGGAGTTTTCGCAAGTCTATTGTTGATTGAAATGACATGGGCATTTCATATTTTGTCTAATTACTTTTCGCAAGACTATTGTTAAATTAAACTACAAGGGCAATTTATATTTTGGCTAGCAAATTTTCGCAAGTCTATTGTAATTAAAGGAACAGGGGGTTTCATATTTTTCCTAATTATTTTTCACAAGACTATGTTAAATTAAACTACACGGGCATTTCATATTTTGTCGAGGGAGTTTTCTCAAGTCAATTGTTAATTGCAGCGACATGGGCATTTCGTATTTTGTCTAACTAGCTTTCGCAAGACTATTTTAAATTAAACAACACGGGCATTTCATATTTTGTCTAACCAGTTTTCGCAATACTATTTAAAATTAAACAACACGGGCATTTCCTATTTTGGCTAAGGAGTTTTCGCAAGTCTATTGTTAATGGAAGTGACACGGGCATTAAATTTTTTGTGGAGGGAGTTTTCGCAATACTATTTAAAAGTAAACAACACGGGCATTTCATATTTTGACTAGGGATTTTTCCCAAGTCTGTTGTTAATTGAATTGACATGGGCATTTCATATTTTGTCTAGGGAGTTTTCGCAAATCTGTTGATAATAGAAATGACATGGGCATTTCATATTTTGTCTAACTAGTTTTCGCAAGACTATTGTAAAATTAAACAACACGGCCATTTCATATTTTGTTTGGGGAGTTTTCGCAAGTTTATTGTAATTAAATTTACACGGGCATTTCATATTTTGTAGAACGTCTTTTCACAAGAATATTGTAAAATTTAACAACACGGGCATTTAAAATTTTGTCAAGGGATTTTTCGCAAGTTTCTGGTAAATTGAAGTGACACGGGCATTTCATATTTTTACTAGGGAGTTTTCGCAAGACTACTATAAAATAAAACAACACGGGCATTTCTTATTTTGGCTAAGAAGTTTTCGCAAGTCTATTGTTAATTGAAGTGACACGGGCGTTTCATATTTTGTCTAACTATTGTTCGTAAGACTATGGTAAAATTAAACAACACTGGGCATTACATATTTTGTCTAGGGAATTTTCGCAAGTCTATTTTAATTAAAGGAACACGGGCGTTTCATATTTTGTCTAACTATTTTTCGCAAGACTATTGTAAAATTAAACAACACGGGCATTTCCTATTTTGTGACACCAGTTTTCGCAGGACTATTGTTAAATTAAACAACACAGGTATTTTATATTTTATCTAACTAAACATCAAAGGTTACAATACCATCTACATCCAAGGTAAAGGTAAGCTTAGGGCATGTATTGCAAAGAAAGAGTACAATTCCTTTATTCTGCATAATTTCAGTGATCTGGACACCGTGAGCGTGGCGGTAGAATTGAGAGCTCAGGCTATCTGGATACTGTCTTCCTACATGACCTACAGCGATTCTCCTCCACTGGCGTGCTTGACGAAAGCGGTAGCAGAAGCGGAAAGGAGAAGAGTACCAATCATCATTGGGCCCGACGCCAACGCTCACCATTCTACGTGGGGAAGCACGGACATCAACGAACGAGGTGAGTTACTATTTGAATATATGTTAAGTAACAATCTATATATTTGCAATAAGGGAAAACATCCAACCTTTATTACATCAATTCGATGGGAAGTTCTGGACATCACTTTAGTCAACGAACAGGCTGTCAGTATGACTGAGGCTTGGAAAGTCTCAAGCAAACACTCTTTTTCGGACCACCGATATATAGAGATGACTGGAAGTCATCTACAAGGCCTGCATAGACTTGACTCACATTCCCAAAAAATGGAGACAGGTCAAGGTCGTTTTTATACCCAAAGGGAGACGTGCCTCACAATGTTTCCCCATGGGCTTTCGGTCCATAAGGCTCTCATCATTTCTACTCAAGACATTGGAGAGGCTCTTGGATGTCCACATACGCAAAAGCGTGAGAACAGGAATTATATTGGATTCACAACATGCGTACTGTAAGGGCAAGTCTGTCGAGACAGCTCTGCATTCACTTGTGGATACAATAGAAAAATCATTGACCCATAACGAATACACTTTGGTAGCATTTCTAGACATTGAAGTTGGCTTCAATAACATCAGGCCTGAAACTATAATCAAAGCACTGCATGATCTGAATATCGAAGAACCTGCCACTGAGTTTATTAATCTTTTGCTTAGAAGCAGAGAGGTAACCTCCGAATTGGGCGACTCGGTCATACATCGATTTGTAAGGAGAGGTACACCTCAAGGTGGTGTACTTTCACCCCTTCTATGGAACATTGCGCTAAATGAGCTTCTCCTTAAAATGGAAGGCTCGGGATGAAAGATAATTGCGTACGCCGACGATGTAACGATAGCAACAACAGAAAAATTTCCTGATACCTTATCAAACATTATACAATCTGCACTAATAGATCTAGCATACTGGTGCTGCAACTCCGGCCTTGGTATGATCCCTTCCAGACAGAATTGGGATGAGAACCTGGTCAAGCCAAAGGGCGTCGTTTTTTACACTGAAGTATCTAAGATAGAGAAGAAGGTGGGTTGTGGGATCTTCTCTGAAGATCTCAATCTGCGTCGTGTATCAAGCGGAAGTGATGGCTATTCATGAGGTATGTGAATGTGTAAGATTGAACACCCCTAGGTGCAGGGACATTACAATCTTCACCGACAGCCAAGCAGCTCTAAAATCCTTTAGCTCAGTCTGTCTAACGTCAATGGTAGCACGTACGTCCTTAACTGAGCTGGCGGAACAAATCAATGTAAACCTGGTGTGCGTACCGAGACACAGGGACATTCCAGGAAATTGCGAAACCGACGAGCTTGCCAGAAATGGCACAATGCTGCCGGACACAAGCATCAATAAATATACGGGAGTTCCATTTGCGAACTGCATCTTGCTCCTCAAAGAGAACATCTTAAAAAGAGCCAATCTTAGATGGATGGAGGGACGTACTTGTGGTACTATAAGAGAGGTATGGCCTGAGTACAATCGCAGGCGTTCCGAAGATCTTATATCACTTCCAAGGGCCTCTGTTCGCAAAGTTGTTGCGGCCATTACAAGACTACTCATTGGGAGGCAGGCATGCTGAACGCCTGGGCCTAGCAGTGTAATACGACTACTGCAAGAGCTGTCACAGTGGTGAGGAGGGAGAGACAATGTCTCTTCTTCTCTGTCACTGCCCAGCTCTTGTTATGAGGAGATGGACTTACTTGAGCCTCTCTTTGACAACCTCTTCGACCTGGGGTCCGTCGACGTCAAAGATCTCCTGCTGTTCTTAAACAGTTCCAAATGATTCATGGAGCAGTGGCCGAGAATGGGCCAATCTTTTTTCGGTATCACAACGAAAGTGTGTCCCACCCCAGGACAGCCACTCTAACCTTACCTGAAGTATAAAGTTTTAAAATATAAAGTTTTAATAGTTTTAATTTTAAAGGATAAAATTAGAATAAAATTGTATGATTCTTTTGGAAGAAAAATAACAATTGTTTTTAACCAAAATGAACACTATCTAACACAATAAAAATAATTTGTGTTTGAGCAGAGTTTGTGTAATTTGAAACTGAATGGTTGTTGAATCCTCGTGGAGCATTCAAAAACCATTACATTACATTCCCGGGCCCATGAAGGAATATTAGAGATCCGGTAGATCGTTGAGGCTTAGCGTGTTGTTAACACTGAAATAAAAAAAAAATATATAGGAAATGGAAGTTAAAAATACCACTACTATTATTTTAGGTAATTCTGTAAAACACATACCCATATTTTATTGGTTTCTAATAAATATTATATATTATTTTCAATTTTTTCATATACAAAAAATTCTTAAACATAAAAATTCCATTTTCACGAGGTTGAAAGATTGGAACACTGAGAATAATCACTATGACATTTGTTCGTCACAAATAAATTCAATAAATAAACAGTTTTGACAATATAAAAAAAAACTTTTTACAAAAAGAAAACCGACTTCAAAAGAAAAACTTTTCCAAAATAAATTTATATGCACTAAAAAGGAAACAATAACGATAACATAATGTAGTTAAAATTATTGTTATTTTAGGAGTGTGTGTCAGCCAAGGAAACAACTCTGACAGAACAGTTTGCTACATTAGCTTGGATGACACCGACTCCAAAAATAAAAATAATTTTAACTACATTATATTATCGTTATTGTTTACTTTTTAGTGCATATAAAGTTTTTCTTTTGAAGTCGGTTTTCTTTTTGTTAAAAGTTTTTTTTTTTATTTTGTGATTTTAAGTGAATCTGAAGTAGACAAACCAGTTTGTCACTAAAAAAAGGGTCTAGTTTTAAAAGGATTTACTTTGTCACTAAATCGGTTTGCTTGATATTGAGTTATTCGTCCTCTTGTCGTGCATACTTAATGCAAATTTAAGATTTTTATGGTTTTCTCATAGATGCACCAGCTTTCAAACAGTTAAAAAATTATCAAAATCGGTTCACTCAGTCAAAAGTTCTGAGGTATCACACAAAAAAAAAATACAGTCGAATTGATAATCTCCTCCGTTTTTGTTTGAAGTCGGTTAAAAAATATTATCATACAAATATGCAATATATATTTGATTTAAAACTGAAATATAATTTACCAAAGTAGTGAGTATAAAAAAAAAAATTTAATATTTTGTGAAGGGATGTGAATTTTGTCTATGGAAGATCCATGTTAATAATATTATAGACAAATGTAGATCAACGTTTGCATGTTTGTCATGTTACTATAATTTTTTTAACTTCATGTGGTTTATATATATTTACAGAGAAATATAATTATTCTTCTTACAAGCGGTATGTAAGGAATCATATCAAACTTTATTTTATCTTTGTACGAAATATTTGAAACAATGATTAAACAGCTGTATCTTTAAAGTTTTAACCGCAGAAAAAGTCGAGGGCAAAACCATTGAAGATGGAATTTTAAATTAGGTTTAAAAGAAAAATAGTGTAATAAATTTATTTTGTCACAAAACCAAATATCTTAGAAAGAATATTTAATACAGACCTACTAATAGACTTACGTTTCTATAAAATATCTACTAAATGTTTTCTTTCCTCTCATGAACACGTTCCTATTCATATTTTAAGTATCGAAATTGGTATCCAATTTCTGTTCAAAAAAATAATTACACACTAATCGAAAAAGGAAAATCAATCACTCCAGTGCTTAATCCAGAGAGAGAAACTGTATAAGGTCGATCTTCACCCATCTGATAATCAAATGAGACATATTTTTTACGAAATTTTATTGATTTTTGAACACTCCTATTATATTTTTTTATAACGAAAAGTGCTCATGGCTATTTTTAATGAAATTAATTTTAACCAATTTTTTCCATGAAGAGCATTTTAGAGGCATGCCTATACCATTTTTTTCGTAATTAAATTATCTTTTTCTGATATCAATTTGGATTCGCTAACAGATCGGTTTAGTTACCTATATTGACTTACACCTGTTCATATGGTGTAAACAGGCTTACATCGATCTGTAAACCAATCGAATTTGATAATAGAAGAAAGATAATATAATTACGAAAATGATGGTATTGCCTTGCATTCATGGAAAAATATTGATTAATATTAATTAAAAATAGCCTAAAGTCAATAAAATTCCATTCTTTCAATACAAGAGACCATATACCGTCTCTTGTATTGAAGATATTTTTTAAAATTTATCCCTTAAGGGATTCAAAATAGGATTAAAAGTTTTCATAAAACTTTATCAGTTTTGAAGTTAGAAGTGCAAAAAGGGGCTAAAATAGGAGGTGAAATTTTATATGAAACTTCATTTTTTTAGGTGGAATTGTACAAATTGATATATGTGCTCATGATGTTTGAGACAGCAGTATACTGTATCACACTTTTATTTCATTCTTTAAAGGAGCACAGCGAAATACATCACCGAATGCCGCCTTATTATTAAGCGAAGACAAACGGGTTGAAGGATAGAATTTGGGCCATCAAAGTTGACATTGACATTGCAATATATAGAGGGTAAGAGTGAGGTAAAGGTTGGATCTCTACATGGATCAATGATTCTCAAAATCATTATCACAAGCGATTGAGAGAAAAGTATACTGTATCACTTTTTTATTTCATTCTTTAAAGGGGTACATCGAGCTCTATGGACGAATGCCGCGATGTTTTCCAAGATGTAAGTAAAGTTGGTTCTCTATGTCTTTAAAAATAGTTTTCGAAATGAATCATTATCACGAACCAAGCGGTGGACAAAATCTAGTTATTTATATTTATGCTTTTATAAATTTTCGTAGCTTTACTGAAGAATATACTTTTACTTTTTTTAAAATTCACTTATATACATATATATATATATATATATATATATATATATATATATATATATATATATATATATATATATATATATATATATATATATATATATATATATGTCCGGTAAAAACTCTTTTACGCAATACATAAATATTTCCGAACTTTACACCTTGAAGTGAATTTTAAAAAAAGTTAAAGTATATTCTTCAGTTAACGAATCGTTGATTCATTTAGAAAACTAGTTTTAAAGACAGAGAACCAACTTTACTTACATCTTGGAAAACATCGCGGCATTCGCGAACTCCTCCTAGACGGCTGAACCGATTTCGATGAAATTTTTTGTGTGAGTTCAAGGGGGTACGAGGATGGTTTAAATTCACAATTTGGTCCATTACAACTGTTTTTGAGGATTCCGCCCCAAAAAAGATAAATTTCATTAAATGGTGGGAGCGCATATAAATCATATATTACTTTATATTACAATTATGTACTACATTTTTTTAATAATATTAATAGAGGTGTTATTTATTATTAAAATTACATTATTATTACAAATTACTTTGTACTATGTATTTTTAAAAGAATTGAGGAATAATTTATTATATAGGTATTATGTTATTTTGGTATTGTGAATAGGTACTTATTAGAGCTATATGCGAGCGCAGCGAGTTCCACTGTCGAAGGTTCCAACCAGGTCGAAACGCAGACTAAAATCCAAAGTTCAGGCCGTGGCCTGTCCAATGGATAGGAGTAAAATTTGGGTTTAGCGGAATGGGTTTCGCAAGATTGAATTAGTGGGACGTATTATTTTTGAATTGGTGTTAGTTTTGAATTGATATTACGTTTTCACAGTACAACGTCTGTCGGTCCGCTAGTATATATATATATATATATATATATATATATATATATATATAGCAATTTCGGAAACTGCTCCAACGATTTTCTTGGAAATTGTTATGCAGGGATTTTTTGGGGGGAAAAATCGATCTTGCTGGGTTTTATTTTAAAAAAACGTCATTTTACCCGTGTTTTACGGAAAAATTGAAATATTGACTTGAAAATGTGACTCTTCCTGACATTTATTGGCGACGAAATAAAATACATTACCGGGACATTCAATTTGGTATTTGTGTGGAGACATTTTAAATAGTCGGATTTAAAATCACATTTTAAATAGTTATATTAAAACTTATATTATTGATAAAGTTTGTGCCTTTTTAACTCCAAAAATACCGAGTAAAGCTCGATCATCCCGATATTCTAAATTACTTACATGAATATAATAATATTTTTCGACCATATTTATACCGACTCTAGAGAACATAAAAAAAGTATAAAAGCAGGAACCTAAAGCATCTTATTTGAATATAAATATAAATAAAAACACAAGGGTATGTTTGAGTGACTTTCACCATTTCAAAATGTAATACGAATATGTAGGTGTAGCTTGACAATAATATATAGAAAATTAAATAATGAATTATTTATTTCATTTATTTATGTATTATACGTGTCAATGTTCAATGTGTTGGATATACTTTTGATATTACAGTGAGCTGAACTTTTTTCTTTTTTCTTTGTGCTATATTATTATTTTTATTTCATTATTATACGAATTGAAAATAATAATAATAATCAAAATGGAACAATAAATTGATGATACCGATAATATTGATGATAGACATATTGTGGACAATTTTAATATATTTATTCATTCATATGTCGATGATCATGCAAAAAGTTTATAAATTGGAAACAAAAATTATATACGCTTACTTCTTATTGTGTGGCTTATGTTGTAGCAATTTCGAAAATATGTATTAGAAATGAAAATTATATATTACTTCTAATCTTCGTTCAAAGACTACAATAAAAATCCACTGGAAAAAGATCAGAGAAAGGATATCGTTAAAAAAAATCGTAATATACTAATCCTGATTATCATTTTTTACACATTCTAGTGTCAGTATTTATTAGCAGACCCAAGCCTTTATTGAGCATAATTTATTAATAAATATGAAATTTCTAACAATTGTATTATAATTTTTTATTGAAATAATATTCTTTAATAATCTTTACTAGCTTGACTCGTGTGGAATTCTGCTCCCGTAGTTACCGTAACCAGTGGCTTCCCTGTACCCGTGGCTAAAAACAAAAAACAATAAAATTCGTAGAAAATTGGTGAAAAAAATTAAAAGTTCTTTAATTAATTAATAAAATAGTATATTTTTCGTCAAACCTAATAAGCTTGAATATAGACGAATCATTTTAGATGAAAAAAGTGTCAAATAAAGAATTTTTATGTACCTCAACCTAGCGGGCAAGTTTTTTTTAGGTTTTTATGTTCAGTAAGGTCCATATATCAAAATCTATATCTAACTTGTTGCCTTTAGAAAGTTAGACCATTGCTACGGGCCAAATAAGGCCATTATTTGAATCGATTTCTGAGGTGAATTTTGAAAAATTTTAAACCTTGAAAATATGCAATAAAATGGGCTAGAAGCAGATATACGGGGTTGTCGGGTTCGCTGATCAGTATTCCGAAGTCAGAATTTCGATATACTCCCTCCTGCCTGGGGTAAAACGCCCCGCTGGTCCAAAATTGTTATATTCTGTAAATATTAAACAAAATGGACCAACAAATAGGGTTTTTGGGGTCACTGATCACGATTCCAAATTTAGAATGGGGAAATACTTCCCCTCCTAGGGTTATTTGCCATTCGCTGGCCAAACACAGAAATATTCTGTAAATATTCAACAAAGTAGACGAAAAAAAATATACTTGGAGGTTTTTGGGTTTGTTGATCACGATTCTGAGGTGATTATGAAATGAGGATATACTTCTCCCCCCCCCCCTAGTGCGGTAATTCGCCTAACGCTGGCCCATCACAGCAATGGGAATGAACAATCGAATATTTTCATATATATCCAAGTGGGATATCAAATAAAAGAGCGCGATGTGTACATTACAAAACTGTTACCCTGACGCAAGGGGATATTTGAAAAGGGGTGGAAGTGGGGGTGACTGATCGAATATTTTTAAACATATCCAAGCCTGTATCAAATGAAAGGTCATGATGTGTACATTAAAAAACTGTATCTAAGTTACATGAAAATTAGTTCAGTATACTTTTCATACCCTTGAGTATACTTTTTTAGTTCATTTTGTTGAATGTTTACAGAATATTGCAAGGCTAGTAATTTACATGAAAACGCAGCCCCGACGCAAGCAGATATGGGGGAGGGATGAAATAAATGAGCGTGACGTGTACACTAAAAACTATAGACCCCGACGAAATGTGATATG
Source organism: Chrysoperla carnea (assembly GCF_905475395.1). Classification (NCBI taxonomy): domain Eukaryota; kingdom Metazoa; phylum Arthropoda; class Insecta; order Neuroptera; family Chrysopidae; genus Chrysoperla; species Chrysoperla carnea. The sequence continues at coordinate 74,759,500 of NC_058341.1, forward strand.
AGGGGAGGTGGTGGAAGTGAGAATGAACGATGGAATATTTTCAAATATACCCAAGTATACCCAGTATACTTTCTATACCCCCGAGTATACTTTTTTGGTTCATTTTGTTGAATATTTACAGAATATTGCAGGGCCCGCGAAGAGCAACTAACCAAAAGAGAGGGGAGTATATACTACAGTAAATAAGCCGGAAAATACCATCAAATGTGGAAAAGTGGTGGAACAGCTCCGATTTCAAAAATTTTTTGTGTACGTATTCCTTAGACCTCTAGGACCATCAAGCCGCCCTAACCTTGGCATTGGAAAAAAAAACTGAGAAAGTTAGGGTAGTTTTCCCATCCCCAAATAGTAACAGTGAAAACAAATCAATATTTCACCTCAAAAATCGTCTTCCGAGGGCTTTCTAGGTCACTGATCATGAATTCAAGGTTTAAAAACAACTGAAAATGGTTGCAACCCCATTAAAACTACCCCTAGAAGTGTCAATATTTAAAAAATTTTGAATTTGACCTCAGAAATTGTCTTTCTGCGGTTTTTGAAGTCGTTGATAATGAATTTGAGGGTAAGAAGCAACTGAATGTAGTTCCAAGCCACCCCTAAAAACCACCCCTAGAAGAAACAGATATAAAATTTTAAATTTTTAATCGAATATCGTCTTTCGGGGGGTTTTTGGCATCGCTGATCACGAATTCAAGGTCGAAAAGTAACTTGGATGGTTGCAACCCTATTAAAACTACCCCTAGAAGTGTAAATGATTAAAAAATTTGGAAAACTTTGAATTTTATTTTAGAAATTGTCTTTCTGTGGTTTTTGAAGTCGTTGATAATGAATCTGATGGCAAGACATCTGGGGGTAGTTTTTTTGGGGTTGCAACCCTCTTCAGCTACTTTTTGACCTTGGATTCGTAATCAGCGCCCCCAAAATTACCCGAAAGTCGATATTCGAGGAGAGAATTCAAATTTAAAATTTTATCTCTGTCACTTCTAGGGGAGGTTTTAATAAGGATGCTGTGACATTCAGTTACTTTTCGACCTCAAATTCATGATCAGCGACTCTTAAAACCGCAGAGAGGCAATTTCTGTAGTGAAATTCAGCATTTTCAAAATTTATTTATCATTGACATTTCTAGGGGTAGTTTTAATGGGGTTGCAACCATCCAAGTTACTTTTTGACCTTGGATTCGCGATCAGCGGCCCCAAAAACCCCCCGAAAGACGATATTCGATTAAAAATTTAAAATTTTATATCTGTTTCTTCTAGTTCAGTTGCTTCTTGCCCTCAAACTCATTATCAATGACTTCTAAAACCAGAGAGAGACAATTTCTGAGGTGAAATTCAGAATTTTCAATTTTTTTTTATCATTGTCACTTCTAGGGGTAGTTTTAAGGGGGTTGAAACAATCCTCAATTGCTTTTTGACCTTAAATTTGTGAACACCGAACCTAAAAGCTCCACGAGACACGATTTCTGAGGCAAAATTTTGAATTTAATAAAGTTTTTGTCTCTATCACTTTAAGGGTTATTTTAATGGGGTTGAAACCATATTCAGTTGCTTTTTAACCTTGAATTCATGATCAACGACCTCAAAAACCCTCGGAAGACGATTTTTGAGTTGAAATATTGATTTGTTTTCACTGCTACTATTTACAGAAATTTGGGGATGGGAAAACTACCCTAACTTTCTCAGTTTTTTTTCCAATGCCAAGGTTAGTGCGGCTGAATGTTCCTAGAGGTCTAAGGAATACGTTCACAAAAAATTTTTGAAATCGGAGCTGTTCCACCACTTTTCCACATTTTCCGGCTTATTTATTGCACTAATAACCCCATTCTAACTTCGGAATCGTGATGAGTGAGCCTAAAAACTCCCAAATATGCTTTTTAAAATAAAATCCCCCGAGTATACTTTTTTGGTTTAAAAAAAAAACATTGACTCAATAAAATGTAATGAATTAATATTAAATAAGTAAATAAACTGAACATATTTTATGAAATTATTAGCGACATGTGTATGACTATTTTTGGCTAGAAATAATTTTCCACCATTTTCACATTTAAGTTCAGATTTAGATTCAACGATCTCATAAACCCCCTTTAAAGCATTGTTTCCCTATTAATTTTGCTTAATTTTCCTACATTTTGGTCGTAAAAATGATAATTTGCCCTCTCCCTCCAGTGTTACCCATTTTCGGGGGGTTGCTATAAAATGCGGTTCGTGGGGCAAATTCTAAAAGTATGGGTTTTTCTAAATTAATTTACGAACAAAATGAGCCGTATTGCATCTTCTCAAACTGTTTTCAAAAAAATTAAATACTCGACCCTGTTTTTGCATAAATAACGTGCATGAAGTACAGAGTTGCCTTCTAGCAGATCTTATTAGTTTTTTTTTTTTTGCTCTACAATTTCTCTTTAAAACTTTTTTTTACAGCTCTTAAGTTAATTGGGACCCTGTATATAATCATCTGCAGTAAATTCGGGGTAAAAATTTATATTTTACGTATTAATGCAACTAAAATTTAAAACGTCATGAACATTTTCATAAACTTCATTTTAAGCCAGTGGCCGTTTTATTGGTTAACTATGACGCACCATTTTCTTTGGGTCAAAAATTGACAGAGTGTTTCTCTTGAAGTGAAAGAATCATTCCTAAATTTTGAAACATAACTATTCGATCCGTACAATATGCTAGTTTTACTCCAATACGTCGCCCCTCTTTTAAAATCAATATGTTGTCGACAGTGCACGGACGCACTTTATACGTATATACATGATACATTCATATAATTATATATAAAAGGATTCTATTATCTAATAAATTTAATAAACCTATTATTTATTATTATTTTTGTTATATATTTATATAAATTCAATAATTATTAAATATAAGTATCTATTGTTAACGATATCAAATTTGATGTCACAATACAATACAATGGAGACAGATTTAAAAGTATATTTATTAAAAATAATTCCTTATTTATGGAAAAAGTAATGTTGTATATAAATAAATAAATAAATGAACAAATATAGAAAATAAGAGATGTAACCAGGGAGAGATTAAAGAATATACTAATGTGATTATTAACGATATAATATGGGTGTAGGTAGAGATAACCTACCGAGTGGTGTCACATATGTAACAGGAAGGCTCAAAAATATTTTAAACAAAGGTTTCATGGCCCAAAATCGAAACTATCTTTTTTTTATCGTCGACTCTTGTAAGAGAAGTAGAAATAACATATTTTAATTGAAACCTTTTTTTTTGAAAATCGATTAATTATGGTAGAAATCAAATGCAAAATGGTACGTGTAAAGTAACGTAACAGTAACATACTTATTCAAATTTGTATTTCAGTTGGACGTATTATGTATGCATTTTGTTAAACTCAGGACCCAGCGATGAATTATGAGTTAAAAGTTATTACTATATAAGATTTAGTATTATTTAGAGTTTTTAACCATAGTAGCTTTGCAGACTTGGAAATAACAAAAAGTACACCAAAATCTCTAGCAAGCCAATTTTCGAACTTATTATCAAAATAATAGTTTCATTTAATGTTAGGTTGCCGAAATACGCTTAATCTCATTTTATAAACTGAAAAAAAGACTGTAATTTTTCAAAAATCAAACGCTATTATACCTACCGCAGTTTTATGAGAGTTGATATTTACAATTCTGGCGAAAGACTACCATCTTTTTGTTATTTACTACATGTGCATTTACTTTTCACATTTTGCTCATTGTTTTTATACATTAGACTACAGCGAATTTTCCCTGCATTAAATTACAGGAGTTATTTTTTCAATTATATATGTTCAGTTTAACGTACTGAATGTGAATGTACTAAATCCTTACAAAAATAATCGGGGATAGTGTCTCCATTTTAAGGAAAACCGTTTGGAGCTATATTTCCATAACCATACACTTTAGACCAAAAATGGTAACAGTCTTTAATGTAAATAATTAAATTTCCTATAGTTTTCGCGAAACATGTTTTTTTTCGCTAACCGTTTAAGACTTATGCGACTATGACAATTTATTTATTGATTATTTGACTTATAGATACGACTACGGCGATTTACTTATTTACTATTTGGCCGATATCTGCTAATATTTGTTTAAACAATAAAATGATAATAACTGAACTCTTAAATTTTGAAAACCTACAAAAGTTTAAAAGGTTAAAAGCTTTCGCTGTTTTTGAAAACATTAATGTTTTTTTATATATTTATTGAATTTTTTCATTACACTATGCAAAACATCTCTTTTATTATATCTTGTGCCCGGTGGTTGTAGCACTGAACGCGTTGTAACTTTAAAAATATAAATTTTAGAAAAAAAAAATTAAAGTAAAAGTTTTAGAAAATTTGTAAATTTAAAATTTAAGTTGTGACCATTTCATTGTTTAAACAAATATTAGCAGATATCGGCCAAATAGTAAATAAGTAAATCGCCGTAGTCGTATCTATAAGTCAACAATAGTAATTTAATTGTCTATGATAAGGACGATTACCACTTTGAATCTAATCTTCACTGTTATTGAAATATAGCCTCCATTCCTTAAAATGGAGGTACTTCCCCCCTATTTTTGTAAGGATTTTGGGAATTTACATTCAGTACGTGATACTGAACCTATTTAAATAAAAAAAATAACTCCTTTAATTTAATGTATTATGGACAACAATAACGAGCTTCTATATAACCTGTATTGTTATACTTTTAATGTTTTTTATTCTTATATAAATAGTGACGGGCACCTTGAAATTGATGTTTCGAGACAATGAAGGTTATTAGGTATAATGTTTATATAACTCATTGTGTACTTATTTTCTTCAACATCGTTTTTACTATACTGTAAGTGCGATCTGCAAAAAAGAAAAAAGAAAAGTCAATGTTATGGCATTCATTTTGTAATAAAATTTTATGTATAAAAATAAAATAAAAAAAGTAAAATATTAAAAAAAAATATACCCTTAAAAAGGTACTGACTGATACTTAATACCATGTATATATAATATATATCAAGGTATACTAAGTTTATTCCGAAGTTTTTAATGCTTACAAATAAATATTGACGGAACAAAATTTTGAGATATGTATTCATAAAATCTATTTACGGTTGTCCGTCTGAATGTTTGTCTATCCGTAAACACGATAACTCAAAAGCGAAAAAAGATATCGAGACGAAATTTAGAGCGTGCTCAGGTCGTAAAAATTGAGGTGGAATTCGTAAATGATCAATATACTTCAATTAGGTAATGGGTCCGTAGGAACCATCTTGTAAAACGTTAGAGATAAATAAAAAAAATGGTCCTTATACAAAATTTTTCCGTAAACATCACTGTTTATCCATGAGGGCGCAAATTTGATAGGAACATAATAGGTCATATTATATTTACGTGACTGTGGCTATCTAAGACTGCTATCTTTCTTTACCAACGTGACGACAAACAAACGATTACGTAATCAACACTGTGCATATCTGGCATTTCAACAATTAACTCAGTCAATTGTTTGGTTTCACTTGTTTTTGTTACAATTTTTTTACAATCGACAATCACAAAATTTACGCTTTTTTTGCCCTTTGTTCTCTGACGCTAGATGGCGGCTACCTATAAGAATGTATGTTATTTTATTTTCATTTAATCAAATATAAATAAAATTTTTATGATCGAGTTATTTGTGTGTGCCATCATCAATCTACACGCTCAAAAATAATAGAAAGAGTTATTGTTATTTAACTAACTGTATGTAGAATATAAAGTAGATTATAGGGTGATCTGTTGGGATCGGTGGTACAGGTTCTAAAAATGTATAAAATCACTAATAATCACTTGTTGTTATGGTTTAAACATAAGAACTTTATTCACTCTCTTGGTTAGTCAGCCTGAATCGAATATTCCTAAAGTTGCTTTGATGGTACCTTTTGAATTTGGACAAATTGTACACACTTTTTATCCGTTAAAACACTCTAAAAAAGTTTCTATGCTTTAAGTGAAGAAAATTAAAAAGGATGGGTATTTATCCACTAGTGGGTAAATTTTGAACACTTAAAATTACTTCATTTTTCGAATAATTTTCACTACTTTATGAAAAATTCTTGACTCTAGATTTTGCAGAAAACGAGCCAATCTGAGATTGATGTATTACATAATTTATCATAGTTTTTATATTATCTGTATCCTATTATATCTTTCATAATTTATCAATATATTTTGTTGTTAGGAGGATATTCGTAATTTGAAACTGGTTTATTGTTAGTAAAATATTTTTTATTAACCTGGCTCATTACTACTTTATTGAAGAATTTATAGAAGAATATTCCCACCGATTATCCCTGTTTGCTCTTTGACTCCACTCTCTTAACCCGAGCCTATTTTCACCCCTTTTCGTTTGACTTCGACTCTCAGTAGCAAATCTGGTTCGTTTGCAATAATAGTACACATACTTAGGCGTACTATTTTAAAACACATTGGACCTATCTTCTCAACGTTTGCTAGGCTTGTAATATGGTAGGTACATTCCCTAAGATACATACGATGTCTACACTTCTGGCGTTTGAAATCGTTGTGAGGGTTCAAGCAGAGGGTAATGAGGAAGTCTTTCGGCATGGCTCTAATTTTTGATATAGTTAGCTTACGAATTTTGATGGATGGTCTTCATGGATGTTTTTTCAACATATTTTATAAAAATCGATTAGGCATAATTTGAACATAGAATTTTTTGTAAATTATTTATTATTTACGATATGTAGTTGGTTGTCGAAAAAATGTCAAAAACAAAATATGACAGTGTTAATTTGTTTATACCGGTTTAAAAAAATTTTGTAAAGCAAATTTGAGATAGATTTAAACATACGTCGTTATTATTTTAGATAAATTTTTGTATTCGATAATTTTAATGGTTTCCCCATTTTGTATCACTTTTCTCAACATAATCTTCATTGATGGAATATTCAGCGGCGTCGTTTCAAACAAGCAATTTGTACTTTTTAATACTATTAGACTCTTTCATAAAAACTTTTACTCAAGCTTTTTCGATCACATCATACATATTTTCAGGCACTGAAACAAACAATGATTTCAACTCTCAATAGGCCGTATATTTTAATATATTACCTACATAAAAATTCACAACAGTATTTTTTTCAACTTTAAAATTTTTTTTTTTTTTTTTGAAGTATTATATAATTCATTGGAAACTGTTAATAGAAGCACTGAAAACGGAGAAAAAAAAGTAATAATTTTATCGCAACTGATTTTTGCCCAATTTATTTGCTGTTTAAAATCTCTTTTAGCAAAAGTGTTTATGAACTTCCCAGAATGGAAAGTTATTGTATGGGTCCGATTTTTCAAAAATTTTGAATTTTTTCAAAATAACAAATATTTGTGTATTTTTTGATCAGTTTTAAACAAAAAAGTATTTTTGTGATTTTTTTCTCTAGACGCTTTGTATTCGAAATAAAAATTCTTGAAAAATTAAAAATGTAATATTCGATTTTAAGAAAAATGTGTTATTTTTTTATTCTCTCCTTTTTTTTGATAATAATTGTCAATGAGCCAGTTATATAAATTTGTAGAAAAGAAGTTTTCACTTTTTTTTTCAATGTCTACTGAATTTACTAGGTTTCACAATCATTGAATATACTTTTCTTAAAAATTTGAGGCAAAAAATATCTTTAACATAAAATGTATGTATTTTACATAATATTTACTTGAAGGGTTCGCTTTTATCTATTGAGTAAAAAATAGCAATATATTATAGAAAAATATTGAAAACTATATAAAAAATATTTTTATATAAAATGTTGTACGTATTCTTAGTACAAAATTCAAATGAACTTGAGGTTAATGGCGTTACTATAGTTTTTTAATTTTATGATAGAAAGTTATTTTTAGCACTTTGAAAATCACAATTTTAAATTTTACGAAATCACAATATATTGACCCAATTCACCCTAACCCCTTCTCCTCCACCATCAAAAAACAGATCGACTCTGCTTCAAAGATTTAGTAATCTTTTTGTGCTAGTTAGTTGCTCTGTTCCCGCTAATTAGTTGCTCTATATTATTTTTTGGCTCAAAGCGTGGTATGTACAATAAGTGTACATAGTGAACTGTCGTGTTCTTTTTTATTTGTAAATAAATTGAATCAAGTAAAAAAATATCGGAGTTCGAAGCTCGCATTCTGAAATTAGGAAATATATAAAATAGGTCATTAAAGGAAACTTGGCCAACATTGGTTCAAGCCTGAATCGGGAATGGCTAAGCTTCCCACAAAGGCTGAACCCAAGCATGGCTGTTAGGCCTTCGGCTAGTTCTGGATTACAGATCGCATAGAGTCAATCCAAGATGTAAGCAAAAAATTTAGTTTTCATTACTTATGGTGTTGTAATGATATTTGGGATTTAATCAATAAAACGCCATAAAAGTGAACTTTGGTAAATATCTTTTACAATTTAACAGTACACTTATTTATTTTTTTAAGGAATCCTTTCCAGTTTCGGATATAGACTTTTCGAAATATCGCAATTTAAATGCACAAAAAATTTTAGCAAAAAAACAAAGAAAACAAGTGAAAACAAACAATTGACTGAGTTCATTGTTGAAATACCATGTATAGACAGTGTTGATTACACTGTCACATATACAGTATACATGTCACACATATACAGTATACATGTCACACATATATAACTGATATAGCCATAACATACATACTATACAATTTGCGCTCTCACGGGTAAACAGTGGTGTGTACGAAAAAATGTTTCTAACAAAAGTTGTTTATTTTTTATAAGGAAGATTTTTTACATTTAAACTTTTGTTCTATCTCTAACGGTTTACAAGATGGGTCCTACGAACCCAAGACCCAATTGATATATGTTGCTCATTTACGAACTTGACCTCATTTTTATGTCCTTAGCACGCTATAAAAATTTCAGCTGGATATCTCTTTTCGTATTTGAGTAATTGCGATTACAGGCAGACAGACAGACGACAGACAGACAACCGGAAATGGACTAATTAGGTGATTTTATGAACACCTATACCAAAATTTTGTTCATGGTATCAATATTTTTAAGCGCTACAAACTTGGGATTAAACTTAATATACCTTCGTATATTTCATATACATTGTATAAAAGTCGCTTTACTAACTTGAAATACATTCATTTTTTATGTGGCATTGCAATGCATGAGGTTCTTTATAAATAAATACAATCATTTTCTCAGAAAGTATTTGGTTTGTTCTAAGAAGTCATATCTAATACGGCTTATTTCGATTAAAATAATGATGAAATGTCTGTCAATATATAAAAGTTATAAAGCTCAACAACCAGCAGCCGTTTCATTACATGTATACACGTCTTGGTATGATTTATCGTAATATTTGAGTGATTTTCAATGACGACGAAACTAAATTTATAAAAATCATAAATCAATTTCAAAAGCTTTTTTTTATAGTTTTTTTAACAAGTTGAGACAAAGGAGGAGCAATTTTGAAAATTCTGGAAAAAAAATTCCTTCAATTTTTACAAATTATCTATTTTAGCTACATAAAAAAACCTTTAAAATTCAAGTAGATCACAGATCACGAATACTTTTCTCGATAAATCTACAGGAGTTTGTAACTATTTCAATATACAGGAGTTTGTAATTATTTTTAACTATATATTATTAAACTATGAACTTCACATGGCTGTTTCTTCAGTGATAAGATTTGATGTTTTTTGGCACAAATCTGTAAGCAAGTTTTATTTCTATCTTTTAAAAGTAATCCAAACAAAATATTTTAATTTATAAATTATAGTTTGGAAGGTTTTTCTTCTTTAAATTCATATCACATTATAATTTTGTAATGTTTCAAAATTAATAGAGAACTTGCATTAATTTGTTTTTTACCACAAATTCATATATAAATGAAAGAAACATTCATCTAAAGTATATTTAAAAAAATTTTTTTTAATTAATAATTCCATTTTGTTATTAATTATTAACAAAAAAAGAGTTATGTTTTTTAATAAAAAATATGGTGGTGACGTATTTACACCCCGGAAAGCTGTGAGCAAACCAACAATTAGTAACAGAGTCCAGAAATCTAATCAAATACGAATGGGTTCGTCAGTGAAGAAACATGATTCTGTTTGTAAGCAAATTAGTAAATTGTATTGGGTTTTTATGTAATTTAAGTTAATGTCATAAATTAATTATAAGTTTTATTTCCAAAAAGAAGGCGTCCACTTAAATGCAAACATTGTTGTAAGTGAATTTTGAATTGCTCTCATGAGGCAGCGGAGACAGTACTTTTCAATGCTTCAATTTGCTAAAACAGTTTCACAGCGTCAACATCCACTTCTTCATTGTAACTGAATAAACGATAAGAAAAATGTGATATATGGAAGAACATGGCCGACTCAAATATTTTAACTCAATCAACAATATTACTGTGACTAAATCAACAATATTACTGAGCTGGGCAGTGACAGAGAAGATGAGACATCTCCCCCTCTTCACCACTGTGACAGCTCCTACAGTAGTCGTGATACACTGTCAGGCCCAAGCGTTCTGCATGCTTGCCACCCAGCCAGTGTCCTATGATAGCCGCAACAACTTTGCGAACAGAGGCCCTTGGAAGTGATATCAGAACTTCGGAACGCCTACGATTGTACTCAGACCATATCTGTCTTGTAGTACCACAAGTGCGTTCTTCCCTCCATCTAAGATTGGCCTTTTTCAAGATATCCTCTTTTAGGAGCAACTTGCAGTTCGCAAATGGAACTCCCGGGTATTTATTGATGCTTGTGTCCGGCAGCATTGTGCCATTTATCCACCCACTAATTTGGAAGAAATTTATGAAAACATATCATCTATATGTACCGTTTTACCATAAAATCAATGTTAAATATGCCTACTTTTCAGAATTGATTTAAACTTAGTCCGACTTTATCCAAAATTTCTTAAGTGCTCCTATATCCTTAATTGGAAAAATTAATGGGACTTTTTTTACAGATTTTTGAAATTCGCATACTTTTCTGCCTTATCCTAAATAAGGTAAAATGTAGTACTTGAATCATTCTGTATTCTCGGTTGAGATCATGGGGTATAAAATTGTTTTTTTTTTTGTACTAAAGAAAAGTTCAAACTTTATGATGTTATTTTTATTAAAATTTCCATTAAAATGTAAAACCCAAGAAATTTATTCACAAAAATGGTGAATGAAACTGCTTTGGCCATGAGCCAGAAGAGACTATGGTAATTGCACATAACGCCTTTATTTGTGTCCGCGCCTGGTTTTTACTAAAATTCTAATTTTATTACATTTCGGTTATTATTGTTTGGGTTATTGTTGCAAGAACATTGCGTTTGCATGGTTGTGATTGAACGTAAACCGCAATCTTTTTGTGTGTTCTTTAAAATTAGGCATGTAAAATTCGATTTTCAAGATATATAATCTCACTTTAAGCACCAGTAAATTTATTTATTTATCTTTCTAATCAATTTGAACAACAGTTGTAATAGATTCAGAATTGAATTCTCTATATTATAATATAATGTAATAATATAACACAATGTTATGGTATAAGTAATAATTGTGCAAGCTGTACCGTTTGGTTCGTTGTATCATACGTACGTATAGAACATCTAACAACAAAATATTTTGATATAATCTGATATTATCAAATTACTGTAATAATATATGTCAAAATATATTAGTTACAATGTTTTTAATGTAAAGATTTATTCGACTATACCGGTATAGTAGATATGTTTTATTTATATACGGTAGACTTGTGTACCTTAACGATGGTATATTTTATTCATCATCACCAAGGTAATCATTTAGTTTCATGACAGATAGATAGTAGATTGTTGTCAACGTGCTTGCAACTGTATTCAGAAAATTATTTGTTAATTTTTTTTCTTTTTTTTAATTATAATTCTCTACTTCTCTGTCTCTTTTTATGAAAAACGTAAAAATTGAATTGTATTAACTTTAAAACGTTGAAACTTAATTGTTGCTCGTGTTTATGATTCCAAACCAAGGCGAGATATTATATTTTTTAGTATACCCTTTATACATATACAAGGTATACTTAATTCAGTTTATAACTAGAGTTTAGATATATCGATGATACGAGTAAATTTCTTATATAAGTGTTCATAAAATCAACTAATTAGTCCATTATCTTTTGTCCATTCCGTGGCCATGATATATCTCCCCGTGGTCACGATATCTCTCAAATAAAAGCTGAAATTTTGTAAGCGTAAAACGTGAGTTATAAATAGGCAACATGGGTCAATTGTGTCGTGGGTCCATAGTAAACCGTCTTGTAAACCGTTAGAGCAGGACTAAAAGCTTAAATGTAAAAAATAAACAACTTTCGTTTGAAACATTTTTTCGTACTGCAAACTGAAAGTGAGTATTTTGAATAAATCTAACAGAAATTTCCAAAAATTCGTACAAATTCAATTTTCACACAAAAATGTATAAGAAACAAGGGAAAAGAAACAATTGACTTATTCAATTGTTGAAATACCATGCATAGACAGTCTTGATGACTCTATCATATTACACATACATACATGTCACACATAGATAACTGATATTTCCATAATTACATACTATACAATTTACGCCTAATTTGCGCCCTCACGGGTAAAGTAAATATTTACGAAAAAATGTTTCAAATAAAAGTTGGTTATTTTTTATAAGGAATATTTTATACATTTAAACTTTTGTTCTATCTCTAACGGCTTACAAGATGGATTCTAAGGACCCAAGACCCAATTGACCTATGTTGCTCATTTACGAACTTGACCTCACGTGTTACGTCCTGCTTTCCTTCGTTTTTGAGTAATCGTGATGACAGACAACCGGAAATGGACTAATTAGGTGATTTTATGAACACCTATACCAAAAATTTTTGCATAACATCAATATTATTAAGCGTTACAAACTTGGGAATAAACTTAATATACCTTGCATATTACACACATGCATGGTATAAAATGGTTGATGGAAGGTTGAAAGTGGCATCGAAATTTCGAAATACATTACAGCATTTTCGAAATTTTCAACAAAAAATTAAGTTTGTTAAGAATAAAACCAAGATTTCAAATTATTTACGAGTTACTAGTTGGCAGTGCTTCAAAAAGTAAAAAAAACTTTCAGAGAGTTGTAAAAATTGGAATTACTAACCTGTCGTAGTTTCGTGAACATCTCTTATTTTTCACGCGCAACGCCCACTATAATTTAACGTTTTTAAAAAGGTTTCGTAAAGAGCTTCGGTCTTTTAACCCAAAAAATCAAAATCGGTTCATATGTTAGGGAGCAACGATCCCCTGATGAATCCACTAGACCTGATTTTGTCTCTGAAGTTTCTTTTAATTTTTAATAAATTAGTGAGTAATTTGTTAACCTTTTTCATTTTTAATCAGACGGAAAAACGTTTAGAATGTAAACTTGGAAGAGCAACGACTCTTTCTTTGATAGTACAACGCCCAGTACCACGGATCAATGGACATATGCTGTTAATGTTACTTTGTGCTACGTGCCACCTTTTTGTGGAGCTGGCACAAGTGGAAAAATAAGTTCAAATTGACAATGCGTCAATAAAAGAAGATATTATACCACATATCATATGAGTGATGTTTTTACATTTAACAAATAGAAAAAAACGAAAAATTACATAAAACCCGGGACCTGGAATTTTTCGTTTCCTTCTAGTTGTTTAAAAAAATTAAAAAAACTAGTTTGGTGTTTAAGGTAGTACCAGCATGAAATCACTTTTCGACAGATTTGGCCGAATTTTTTTTCTCGGGTTTATAATAGCTTTATTTATGAATTCCTAAAATTTCATAATTTTTGACCGTTTAGATCGCGGGATATTTAAAGACAAAGTTCGCGATTTTGAGGGTCATGTCCCATTTAAAGCATGTAAAATGTCCGGTCTCTCCAACTATTTTTTATGATATTATTATATATTGAAGAAAAAGAAGAAAAAAATGTTTATACAATACAATTCTAAAAAAAAAATTTAGAAATTAATTTTCACTTTCGAGATATTAATTTTGACGTAAATTGATCGAAATTGGGACGTTGGCATAATTATTTCCCATTTTAAACGGTCAAAATTTCTGAAACTTTGGGAATTAATAGTAAGCATTATTAAATTCTTAAATTTAATTTTTCGTTAAATTCTGTCGAAAAAAAAATTGTACCATTGCTTTAACATAGAAACTGCAAATACCATGCTGGAACATCGTTAAATAGGATTTGTATGAATTTTTTACAATGTTTATTTATTTTAATATGGTAATTATTTTTAATGGTTTGCTCTCGGCATGAAGTTCATTCCATATCTTTCAAGAATCACTATCAATTTCTAGGAATGTTAGCTAACACTGTGATCGTTTCAGTTCTCGGTTAGTAACGAAAATAAACAATAAATGCAAATTCAAATCAATTCAATTTTATTCATTTTTTTTAACAACACAAACATTCTATATACTTTTTTTTAACAATTGCAACATGTTACAAATGGGATAGGGAAAATGAAAGAAAGGAAAAGGTATGCAGCAGCTATAGCTGAATTTGTTAGGAACTATCCGCGTATTTACCTTTGTAACTTTGTATTTTTTTCAAACCTTATGTAAAATAGATACTAATGATCAAATGCTTCCCGAGTATCACTCATAAAGTGATTCGGTTAAGGATGCGAAATACATAATATGGTGCTTAGATGCAAACTAAATGATTTTCTCAGATGAATAAATATGTGATAAAAAAAAAAATAAACCTTTATTTTTTTTAAATGAGACCAATTTAATCTATATTTTAATGTACTATTTATTATTAATTCAACTGAGAAGTCAAATATATAAGGAATGAATATCCTTACAAAGAAAGTATGTATGTATGGTTCCATATCCCTTTAAGGGATGTTAGAGACTACTTTAGTCCATGTTTTTCGCTTTTCCGGGGGCTCTGCATATTTCTTCTAATGTCATTCCAGTCCAAGCTTTTAGATTATCCATCCAGCTAATTTTTTCCCTTCCAACTGCTCGTATAGCTGGAATTATGCCAAATAAAGCCACTTTGATCATATTATATTTGTTCGATGTAATAATATGTTCAAAGTAGCTTAATTGTCTTTTTTTGGCGGTCTTGCTCAGTTCTGCTGAAAGTCCAATAATTTTAAGCACTTTACTATTTGTTGTGTATGTGTTCCATGAAATTTTTATCTTTTTATAGCACCACATTTCAAATGAAGTTATTGTTTTTATTATATTTGTTGACAAGATCCACGTTTCACAAGCGTAAAGAAAAACCAAACGTAACATTTTAGAAACCGCACTCGTATACTTTGTTTATTTTTTTATCCGTTAAGAACTTTTTTAGCTTCCAAAATGCACTCTTTGCTTGCCCTATCCTTGATTTTATTTCAACACTATTCTTATTATTGTTGTGAAAGAGTTTCTCCAGGTATCTAAATTCACCAACTTGTTTAAGGTAAACACCGTTACACTTTATTTTATTATTTTCTGTCATTTTTTTCCGTGTAAATACCATTACTTTAGTTTTCTTTTCGTTAATTTTAAGGTTCCACTATTCACTTGCATTTACTACTTTATCCACTAACATTTGGAGATACTTGGGATTTTTTGCCATTAACACTGTATCATCAGCATAACGTATGTTGTTTAGCACGTGTACATGAATTTTTACACCGATATCGCAGTCCTTTAAAGCCTCATCTATAATCACTTCACTATAAATATTGTATAAAAGAGGAGATAATATACATCCTTGCCTAATACCTTTCCCTATTTTTATCCAATTCGTGCTACCTCCCTTTGTGACTACAGCCGCTTCTTGTTTTTTGTAGAGTTGCATGATTATGTTGGTTATATTGTTCTCGATTTCAAAATCCCGAAGCATTTTAAATAGTTTAAAGTGGTTGATGCTATCAAACGCCTTTTCGTAGTCCATAAAACATACATAAATATCTTTTTTGGCTTCGAACATTCTTTCGATAACCGTTCCTAACATAAAAATTGCTTCTCTCGTTTCCATTCCTTTTCTGAAGCCGAACTGATTGTCGCTTAGCTGATTTGATATTTTTGCTTGTATTCTATTAAGAAGGATTTCTAAGAATATTTTCGATGTATGACTTATTAGACTTATAGTACGAAATTCTTCACATTTGCGGGAATTATTTTTTTTAGGGATTGGTATAAATAGGGATTTGCAGAAGTCGCCAGGCATATTTCCTCTTTCATATATATCATTGAACATGCTAAGAATGGTATTCAGATTATTTTCATTTAAGGCTTTTATCATTTCACATGATATTCTTACATATCCCAATGCTTTATCATCTCCTATAGATTTCATTGCCCATACCAGTTCTGCAAACAATATTTTTTTTGGCTGATTCTGATCCTCCGTTATTAGTTCTATACTGATTTTCTGAATATCTTGTATGTCATCACCTTTAAATTTCTCCATGATATATTTTACCCAGATTTTTTTTTCTTCATCTTTTTCATGGACTAATTCATTATTTTCGTTATGCAAACAACACAAGGCCTTTTTGTTATCCAAGTTACAGTATTTTTTTATTTCTTGATACACTTTCTGGTCGTTCTTTGTTGCTATAAGTTGTTCTATTAATTCGCATTTCTTACTAACCCATTCTTCTTTTGCGTATTTTATTTTACGTTCGATTTGTTTTTGAATTTCATAGTATTTAATTGGGTTTGTCTCTTTATGTATTTTTCTTTCCGCCATCATATCGAGTATTTCTTTTGCTATCCAACTTTGTTTTTTGCTTTCTTGTGGTGCTTAGATTGCGGTGCTTGTTGCTATTTTTAAGCTATCCTTAATATTGATCCAAATTTCGTTAATGGACTTTTCATTGCCTCCTTGAATGTGATTTTTTTCATATTCTTCGTTAAATATTTCATTATTTGACTTTTTATTATTTGACAAAGAGAGTAGATATACTAAAATATATAAAATAAATACATGTATATAAATCTATCCGTAATGGAATTTACGAAGCAATTTGTAAGCCACCTAATATCAAAAAATGCTTTTCTATAAATTTCAAATGAAAATCGCGTCCAATACTCATGAACTGTAACTGAACTCCTAAGTCGATGTGGAGCATTTTCTCTAATAGAGCGGCCTTTTTTTGAGACAAAGGGGAAGGAAGAAATAAAATGAGTAAAAATTGAAAAAAGTTTCTGCTCTTTGCCAAATAAGTTCCCTTACGACCGCACTAAATGTTAATGTAATGCTAGCAGGCATATCTCCCTTCCCTTTCTAACTAATTCAAACCACCTTACCCTTTTTTGGGCGTTTGGGAGGATGTACAGGAACGAAATGTCTGCCAGCAGTATGGAATGTTTGTGTGATTATTAGGGAGCTTATTTGGCAAGGGGCAGAAATGTCTCATGTATATGTCCTATGAGAGAAAATTCTCCTCATCCACTCCGGATCCACCTCGCGGCCGGAATTTAAGGCTCATGAATTTTTTTACGCTGTATATCCTAGACTATACAGACAAATATTAATAAAAAATCCTTTTTTTCTTCTGCCAAAAAACTTGACCCTCTGCATTGTAATCCAAGGTACAACTGCCTGCCAGATATTTGTTAAAGTTTATTATATTTTAGTAAACAATGTTTTTATATATAATAACAATGTGTTTATAAACAGTGAATTCCATCTTTCCAATATTATTATTGAAACTATAAATATAGATTGTAAACTCACCCCTATAACCTACTTGTCACCTACATTTATATAAAATTCTATGGACATTCTTTTATACTAATAATTTTAATGTCATCTCTTATGACATTGATTTGTTTGTTTTTATTCTTCATTATTTGTTTTCATATTAGGTCAGTGCGTATCGACGAACAAGTGCGAAAAATTTGCGCTTATGTTTTTCATACGCGTTATTGAATTTTACAGTAACATTTTGTGTCTAGAATAACAGTTAATTTGCAAAATTAACAAGCGCGAATTAAGCCCTCAAGGAATCGGAGTATGAACTCGCTCGCTCATGATGGATTAAGTGCATACCAACAAAGAAGCTATTTACAAAATATATCAAGCCTTGACCAAGATTTTGTACAGTGTATTTTTTAATTAATAAACCTTTTAAATGTTAGTTTGTTCGCTAACAAAAATTACAAAAGTAAATGTGCGTTTGTTTACACATCAGAGTATCACATTTAGAAATTTTTACAACTTCAAATTAAATTAAACGCCAGTATACATTTTATATTAAATAATTTTATTAAGGTTCTTTACATAAATAATAAATTCAAGCTTTCAATTTTTTTTGTTGGCGAAAGCGTTGATAATATCATCGATTTCCAGATGTTTAGGAAAGCAAGCGCGAATAATCTTTCCATCAAAAACGATCTCTCTGCGGTAGCTTCGCATTCTGGAAGAGTAACGTTACAAGTTTTGGTCGCATGCTTCAAAGAGATGAGATACCGACTCTGGTATGGCGGAATTATTTTCACATTCGTTTTTCCATTTAGCAATTCAGAGTCGGTAGTCATTTATAATAGTTGATTCACTATCGCCGGTACATCTGAATCACTTTTTTCACTGCCTGGATATCGATATTCAAGTACTTGACACCCACATTTGGTTCCTTGATAACGAAATCTGATATAGGGGTATGTAAATTGATTTCCGAAAGTACTCTTCTACCGATTTCGATGTTTTTTTGTTTTTTTTTTTTAAATTTTTAAAAGTGCCCATAAAACAATCCTCGTCAGTGATAGCGAACTTGGGCACACCCATTTCACAAGCGATATCAAATTTTAATCCAACTCTTAGATATAATAAGTTGCGGTCGATAAAATAATTTTTCAACCCACTAAATAATTAGTTGTGATTTGTTACAAAAAGTTTGATGATCCTGAGAAATTTATTTGTTTAAATTTGTGATAATTTTTGTATTTTTAGTTATTTTTTTAAGTGTTACTGTAATTTTTACAAGTTTTTATTTAGTCTCACCTGTCCCGTTGTATGTCTGTAATCAAATCTTGTAAGTCAAATTTGATCCACTTCCCGGTTTCCGATTGAGCTGAAATTTTGCATTCACATTTAGTTTGGATCACAATGGATGATAAGGTTCTGGCGTTTTAATTTTCCCATCGCTTCCACCATATTTGATATATACACATTTTTTTTGTCTTACAAATTTTAATAAAAAATACTTTTTAAGGAACAAGCTATTATTGTACTTAAAAGTAGAAAATAATTTTATCTATAAGTCACTCATACTCAACTATTTGTAAGAGCATGAGGCGCTTAATACCAAGAATGAATCGAAAAATAAATAGGCACGTGGAGTGGATGAGCCGCTTGATTCATTTTTGATATTTTAAATTGCACGCCTCAAGCTTTTACAAATAGTCGGGTATTAGTGACTCATAGATAAAATTATTTTCGACTTTTTAGTACAATGAAAGCTTATCCCTTAAAAAGTCTTTTTTGTTATAATTTTTTTTTGTAATGTTCTACAAATATATTTTTAACTCTGGCAATAATATTTGTTATGCGTTATATGAATAAATTTTGCTACTGACGATGATTGCGTTGCAATTGAAGTATCGATATTTAGCGAAATGTAAGTCTGTTGTATTCTGTTTATTAATTGTATTTTTTTAATTTTTTAATATAAAATTTTATTTTGAGTATCGTGGTATTTATCTATATATTGGTATCTTCAAGAAGGAATAGTCAATTTCAAAAAATGGATATTATATTTATTTGGCACGAAGTTTTGTGAATAATATTGATTGTTAATAATAGCCATTAATAGTTGGGTACTTAGTGTTTCATAAATATACCAGCCTTCTCGAGAGCACATTAAAAGAAACTTTTTTGATGAAAGATGATACACTTTTAAGACTGAAACAGGAGAATGATAATTGAATTGTTTTTTGGATATTATTGACACAAAAATAACATAGACTTTTAATATAAACATATAGTCAATGACTCTTTTTTCGAGAAAAACGGTCATAAGTTTTAGAACAAAAATGTTAAAATTTTCCCTATAATCGTACATCTCAAAAATGAGAAATCATTTAGCATATCTTTATATGGTTCATCAACAAAACGGTTTATTTGAAAGATGTCGATTTCCAAAATAATGGAATTGTGGAAAGATTAAAATTTACTCATTGGGCTCGTTTATTTTCTAAGGCCTGTAAGTCCTCCCTACTCTGCTAAAGGAAAAAACTTTAAAGGATATGATTTCCTTAAAATCATCTAAGATACAAATCGAATTGATCTTGACGACCCTTGAGTATTAAGACGAGAAGGCAAAATGTGCAAGATTAATCATTGACTGTTTCTGCGTTTGTTCATGACAGTTTGAATTTTGTGTAGGTATATCCAAATAAAAATTTGCAAACATGTAACGTTATAATGTATTGAAAATACTTCATAATACTGTAAAGTCTAAAACTTACGTTGAAAACTTGACAAATTGATTTGTCAATATTTTATAAAAATTAAATAGGGATAGAAATTCTAATTCTAATCTAACTTTTAAAGATCAATAAAATTATGTTTAGAAGAACTTTGGGCCATATGATAAAAAGAAACCACATACTATAGTAGCAAGTAAAAAACATAATTTTTAAAATTTAAAATTGATGACTTTACCACGAACATGACTTATATTAATCATATGTTATGTTTATGTAACATCAATTTCTCTCTAAAGAGGGGTTCGTTAACCTTACCTGTGCTTGTAAGGATGAAGTAAGGTGAAATGTGAAAGATATTGTTTTAGTATACTCTGTATATATGAAATATATATCAAAGTGTACCCCTTCGGTAAGTCTAGACCCAAGTTTGTAACCCTTAAAAATATTGATGCTATGAACAAATTTTTGGTATAGGTGTTCGTAAAATCACCTAAATATTCCATTTACGGTTGTAAATGCTGCCTGTATGTCTGTCGACACAATAACTCAAAAATGAAAAGAGATATCAAGCTTAAATTTTTATAGCGTACTCAGGGCAAAAAAAATGAGGTCGAGTTCGTAAATGAGCAACATAGGTGATTTGATTCTTGTAAATAGTTAGAGATAGAACAAAAGTTTATATATGAAAAATGTACCTCATAAAAAAATACTTTTGTTTGAAAAATTTATAAACTTTACTGTTTGCCCGTGAGGACGGAAATTAGATCAAAACTTTGGTGTCCATTTTCATCACAACTATAAAAGATAGTGAGTTGAAAATTTGCAAATAGCTCCAACTAGTGGTCTCGTGAAATATTTTCGAAAAGTACCAAATAAATGCGACCGAAAGGCCGCCACACTTGTGTTGGTTTTTTAAACTCTTCTAACATTCAACATTGTCTATGCATGGTATTTCAACAATTAACTCAGCCAATGGTTTCTTTTCACTTGTCTTATTTGTCTATTGTAATATGTAATACAGATAATAGAGTTTATTCACCTAAATAATAGAGAACTATTCAAATTCAGTTCAAAAATTACGTGAACAAAATGAAAATTTAACATGAACAAGTGAAAACAAAGAATTAATTGACGAAATACCATGTTTAGAAAGGGTTCAATGCTTGCATTATATTTTAATAAATAAGAAGACTTTAGAAAACTAACACAATTATGGTGGATTTTTTTTCGTATTTCGAAAATGTTTCACAAAACCACTAGTTGAAGCAAGTTATCAACACTTTTATAGTTTTGGAGAAAATGGACACTCAAGATTTGCCCTAATTTGCGCCCTTACGGGTAAACAGTCATGTTTACAAAAAAATGTTTTAAACAAAAGTAGTTTATTTCTATTTTTTTATAAGAAACATTTTTTAACTTTAAACTTTTGATCTAACTCTAACGGTTTACTAAATGGGTCCGTAGGATCAAGATCACACTCGAACAGACGGACAGGCAGGCAGGCAACCGGAAATGGATTATTTAAGTTATTTTATGAACACCTTTACCAAAATTTTGTTTTAGTATCATCAATATTTTTAAGCGTTACAAAACTGGAACTAAACTCAGTATATATTGATATATTTCATACATGTACTAAAAATGAGATTTTCTAAATTAAATTAAAACTTTTGCTTTATCTAAAAAGAAAATTACAAACAAAAAACCAACTTTTAACGATAGGTATTTTTTTAATGTTAATCAGTTTATCAGTTTTGCGCAAATAACTCAAAAAACGTACATTAAATGGAAAAAAATTACTAAAACAATCGTTACTGTATTATATCTACATAGAATGGAAAATCAATCGTTTCACATTTTTATACCATGTATATGAAATATAATACATAGTATATTAAGTTTAGTCCCATGTTTGTAACGCTTAAAAATTAGTCCATTTCCGTATGTCTGTGTGTCTGTCTGTCGTCTGTCGTCTGTCGTCTATCCGTCTGTCATCACGATTACTCAAAAACAAAAACAGATATCAAGCTAAAATCTTTATAGTGTGCTTAAGACGTAAAAAGTGAGGTCGAGTTCGTAAATGAGCAACATAGGTCAATTGGGTCTTGTAAACCGTTATAGATAGAATAAATATTTAAATGTAAAAATGTTCCTTATAAAAAAATAAACAACTTTTGTTTGAAACATTTTCTTGTAAACATCACTGTTTACCCACGACGGCGCTAATTAGGTGAAAATTTTGTAGTATGTATTAATATGGGAATATCAGTTATATGTGTGTGGCTATTTAAGAGTGGAAATCTTTCTTTATTTACGGATAAAGGAATACATAAAATAGCCATTCTTAGGGAGTCCTCAATAACAGCCCCGATTTTCTAGATTTTTTTTTCAAAATAATTTTTTTTGTATCTTATTTAAAATCAAATATATAAACAAAATATAAAATAAAACATTTCAGAAGAGGGAAATAATCTGAAGGGGAATAAGCAATGTCGAGACTGAGATATCGACGCGAAGCCTTAATCGCTAATGATTGAATTTGAAATTTCGAAAGGTTATTGATTTTATTCTGTAGGAGTCATTTCAGAAGGGATTTTGCAAAATTCATCCCCTAAAAGGGTGAAATAGGGGAAGAAAGTATGTATGAAAATCTATACAAATCCTCATTTTAGAGTACACTACTTAATCGATTTTAAAAATTCTTTCACCTATAGAATGTTACATTATCACCAATTAATGTGGGTTGTATTTTATTGCCAAAAAAAGTTCCGGACCAAAAGTAACATCCATTTTTATGGTTATTAAGCTAAAATACATTTGAGCTATAGCGAAAGATTAGAAAATGACAAAATAATCAGATTAAAAATTTACAAAACAACTATCTAATATGGACTTACTTTGAACATTTTGCTATTTGCCATAATAGCCTAATCTGGATACAGGGTGGTATCCACCCATACATATACGTATATTAATAAAGAAGAGTGTCGTTAATATAGTAACTCCCTGAAATAAAACTCGGTAACTTCCTTACTGCACGGAGCGAATACATGTGTCCTATGGAGCATTATTTTGGTATAATGGAAGAATTCAGCCTGCTTCTATATTATGAAAAGAATTCCAGAAAAAAAAATCACGCAGGAGTGAATTGTTTATATAATTTGAGCAAATATTGTTAAAAAAAGATAAATAACTAGCAGATATCCACGTTATAGACTTCAATTCTCTTAACTTCCCTTTTTTTCACTATTTAATGAGTTATAACTTTCATTGCGAATCCTAAATAATTTTTGAAAGAAAATACGGCCATGTTCCTTGCTGATAATGTAACATTCTAGAATTCTCTTCAAAGAATTTTTAAAATCGATTAGCTGTGAACTAAAAAATGACGGTTTGAATACAGTTTCAAACAAACTCTCATCCCCTATTTCACCAGTTTCATACAAACTTTCATACCTTAAATGAAATAGTTTAAGGAGATGAATTTAAAAAGATTCTTTCTTAAGTGACACCCACTGTATAAAATCAATATCTCTTCAAAATTTCAAACTTCTATCAGTAGCAATTTAGGCTAGGCGTCGATATCTCATTCACGACGTTGTCAATCCCCCTTCCAAATTATCCCCCCCTCTTGAAATATTTCTGAATTTAAATAATATACAAAACGAATCATTTTGAAAACAAATCAGAGCTGTTATTGAGGACTCTCGAGAAAAAACATTCATAGATGCGACTATTTATTTGTGGAAAACTTTGATGGTAATTTTCCAAATTTCCTGATATCTAAAATGCAGGATCTTTTAAATTATTTGTTTACATCCTATAAACTATAATAAAATCAAATATTATTCTTCTTCACGTTATTTTTGTACTCAAAATGCCTTTTGTCTGTGCTACTATGCAATAATAACTTTTCAATTTTGATTTATGATGTTTCATAAATCTTTGTATATCAGAAAACAATGTATTACAGAAGTATATTTATCATTACGTGCTTAAAGACTTTTAAAATGATATATTCAATGAATTGTAAAAATAACTTATTTGAATACATCGAAAATCTATCATCTTCATCATATCGATTGTATCAAGTAGATACTACGCTTACAATGTGATTTTAGATACGTTTTAATAAGAAATATTATAAATACATCCCTAATAAAACTTTCATTATTCTGATCTGTAACAGCTTAACTTTTAACATCATAAATAAATTCAACAGCTTATTTTTCATCTATTGCTTATTGTTTAAGTGAGATAAATACAGGTTTTAACTTAAGATATATTCAGGATAGCCGTAACCTCTGAGAATAACATGCATATACAACAAATTACTTAAATTATAAACAATAGATCTTCCGCGTGATTTCTTTCCAAATATCTCGGAAAAATATTTTTTTTGAAGTAAAAATTTCTTTAGGCACGTTAAGTACTTTTTGGGTGAACAAAAATCATGGAACTCGCGTTATTGTCACGCTCCATACATTCCACATTGAAAACAAAGGTACCTAGATTACTTAGTAAAACTAGACTTTTTAAAATGCTGTACGAAGCCCGTCATATGGCGATACAGAGTTATTAAGAGTCAGTTAATGTATGGAGTCCGTCACGGAATGTATGCCATTGTCAGAAAACGTTTCTCGTATTTGAGTATAAGAAAGGCGATCATAATATGCTTTGAAATAATTAAATTCACACGTTCCTTATCATTGAACAACAAACAAAATAGTCTCATCGAGTTAAATTTATTGAAGTTTTGGATACAGCAATGCAACGGTTATTTTTATCTTTTTGCATGCAGAAAAAAAACGTGATTTCGGAAAAAGCAATGATTTTCGGTGCTTTTTTTAGTTTTCCTTCAAAACTGTGCATTTTAGGGAAAAAACAGTTTCAAAAAACTCGTTAAGCATAAAATTTCCAACCGATCTGTATAATTTAATTATTTCTAATAATTCGTACTTTCGGAAAAATTGATATTAAAATATAATCTCGCGTATTTTCCGCAATTTTTTTTTTTTTTTAAATTTATTCAAAAACCATGTATTTTAGAAGAAAAGTACTCCAGTAATGAAAGTGTAAAACTTTCAATCGATATGTAAATATAGGTTTTTCCGGCTTATAATTTATAACACCAGAGGGCAGAAATCAAACATAAGTATATATGCCTCGTGTACATTTATTTAAATAGCGATTTTTTCGAAAGATTAAGATGCATATCAAAATACGAAGATTGGAAATTTTATGCTTTACTTGAAATTTGAATCGCACTATTTTTACCCTCAAATGCACAGTTTCTAAGTAAAATTCAAATACCCATCAAAAAGTCAAAAAATTGTGCATTGAAATAGATTTTTAAGAAAATATGAAAGGTAAGAAAAAGTAAAATGAATATAAATCGATTGGAAACTACACCCGATAACTTTGGACTGATCTATTTTTTAAAATGTGGAAAAAAGTTGCCGAAAAAGGTCCCCTTTTTTGGAACTATGTTTCTTATCATTCGTTATAACTCTTTGCTGGTTGGGAGGTAAAACCAAAAAAGGTGTAACAATTTAAAACGACGCCAAAATCCGACGATGTGTTACCTAGGAAACTAAAACTTTTTTAATCGATTCAACTTGTTATTAATATTGAAAATGTTTTGAAAATAATTTACTTTCTGTCAATTTATATTTTTTGTCCAAAGCTTACGTTTTTCATTCAAATAAATTATTTGTGACTTATCAGAAGAAGTTAAACATATTAGACATAATTTAAACTGAGAAAAAGGAAATTTTGTGTTATGCCATAATAAATATCTTGATCAAGCCAAATGAACACACATATTGAGTTGTACGCACATATTGGGTTGACTACTAAATCAGAAGTACGTTTAACACAATTAATTCTTAAAGTATATTCTTTATACAATAAAACAAGTATTTGACTTCTTTAATCAATTCTTAAAAATTCTTAGAATTACCAATGCACAGAAATGCTAACTGCATCGTCGGAGAAAAAAAATTAAATCTAAAATTATCAATGGACAGAAATCCGAACAGTATCGTAAAAACCATTTACAAGAAACTAATTACACTAAACCTGCAAAGTAGCGAACCACAAAACTAGTATTTATAATTAATTGCTCATACAGTTATTTGTATTTTCAAATAATTTTTATCTAGTTGTGTGTTTTTCATTTTTTTGTAATTGTGATTTTTTATAGCAAATCGACTACAAATCGCACTGAATATTTAAAAAAATATAGACAGAAGAAAAAAGCACAAGATACAAAAAAATCAAAGCAAATCTGAGTAAAAAAGTAAGCGCTACATTCATAATATACGAAGATACGATAGGAACATAGTTCCACCCGGGTGTCTCACAGACTTGATGGGACTAAAAGTTATATTCCACAAACTTTCAAGTTTGAATATTAAATTAAAAAAATCAAATTTAACCGTTATTTTTATTTTTGTTACATTTTCCCTACACCCATCAGATTGTTAAAACCACGACCATTTTACATACAATTGTAATAAATAAAAATTTAAAATGTTATTATTCAAAAATTAATGGAAATAAATATGTTCTTAAATAGTTAAATCTCATTGGTTACGCAATAAGATACCTTTAATCACAACATAAAATCATATTTTAACAATTATTTTATATTACAAAAAAAGAGGCGTGTTCTATATTAAACATTATATTATAATTTTTATTAATAATTCAGAAGAACATATTCTAACACAAAATACTTATATTGTTTGTCAAATAATATAATCAGACTGTGATTGTATTACATCTGTTCGAAAATGTTTTTTTTTTATTTATTATTAAATTGATACACAAAAATTTGTAACTGAAATAATAAAAACATGTTTTTTTTTTATTTTGCAATGACCCTTGTAATTTTGTATGTAAGTGCATATACTAACCCTATTATGTAAGGTAGCTTCTCTTGTACAGAAAAAGGCTTTTATTTAATAAATAAATTTAAAAAGAAGCCTTTTTTTATTTGATCATGTATATATTATGAAGTAAGTAAAGTTTTCCCCTCAATGGTTTTTTGAAGTGTGTCAAATTTTGTTAGATACTCATAAATAAACCGTGGTGGATAGAGCCTTTGGGGACAAAATCAATAATTTTTTACACTTTATATAAATTATAAACAAATGTTCGTGAACTTTGATCATGTATACCTCGAAAAATTGACTTTTTACTCGTTTATCAAACAAAGTTATATTCATAAATATCGGCAGGTTAGCGCTTAACAGTTCGTCCAAGCTAATTCTGCTGAAAAATCATGAAATTTGAGAAAACAGATATTGGACCTTTTTATTTGGGAACCATAAGTATATTTTGTTTCGTGACATTTTTTCTTAAAACTTACCGTTTTTGAGTTACAAGTGATTGAAGAAAAGAAGCTTATATTGATGAAAAATTGCTCTTGTCAAAATTAACTTTTAAACCATTCAATTTCGATCAAAATATTTTATTTATTGTATCCCGTATTTTGGAACAAAAAATTTTTCACTCACCTCAACGTTTTTGATACATAGATAAGCTGAATTGATAAAATTATCGTGATCAAATATTTGATTTAAAAACAACTTGAAATTTATATTTTGATCTTTTATGTTTGCCATTTTTCGATTTACCTCAACATTTTCAATGTTTGAGCGCTTTTTTTGAAAGGACATAACTAACGAGTTTAAATGTTAGTTTAAGCAATGTAAAAATTCGTTAACTGATGATCGGGAAATGGGGAACTAATAGATAAAAGATGTTTGTTCATGGTTGCCATCGTCTGTCTCACAGACATGGCACTATTGATGCTGATACGCTACTAAACGCTTTCAAAATTGCTAGCTGACTTGTTTAAACATGTTTGTGTACACAAATGTATTTGATGCATTATATAATGATCAATCGTGGAAATCGTGGAAATCATTCAATTTATATTTTTTTATGTGCGTAGGATTTTTATGTGCGTAGAATAAATTGTGAAATAACATAGCACACCAAAATAAAATAAAAAGCAAGTGGTTCTCTCATTCACTCTAAGGGGGCAAAAAAGGCATTAACGATTTTTTTGATGGAAAAATTTTAACATAAAGATACAAATTTTTCTTAAACTCTGATATCTCAAAAATGATGAGGTGAGATAAAAAAGCCAAGAGACAAAAATTGTTTCAAATCGTCAAAAGCATAAGGTCCAATTTCAAAAGAAATATTTGATAGAAACTACACAATAGTTGATTTACGTAATTTTAAATTTTCATCAAAATTAAGTTTTTTTTTTACATCCTCTTGCATCCCAAAAATGAGCTATTGGAAACGAAATCCTGAGACAAAAAACTAGCCAAAATATCAGGTTCAACAGCTGTATTCTAAAATTTCATTATTTTTCAGCAGAAATAGCTTGTTCAAAATTCTAAGCACGGCCACGCGCTCACATGGTACAAGCACAGTTTCTAATCAATATGGCTTTGTTCTACACTCATTTTGAGTGTACTCATACTACAAACATTTTGAGCCTGTTCCCATAAAAAATCATATTGATCCATAGAATTGTAACATTGTGGCCTTTTCCCATATTAATTTCTTAGATTAAAAGTAAGATCATTTTTTCGGGAGTCATAAAGCGACTAGCGTAAATCACAGATTAGTTCATTTTTAGTTGTTTATTTTGTGATAGTTAATATCTCAAAATATAAAGGTATCGTATCTATAATTTTTTTCGGGGTGAAAATACTAACTTCTATCAGGAAGATATTATTTATTATCATTTATATCTAAGTACTTTATTTTATTAGTTTTTTTTTTTTTTTCAAATTTTTGTGAATAAAATCCATTCTAACAAATGTAATTTTTCATTGAATCAATGGACCTTTAAAATGGAGAGTTTTAACCACATATTTAACCGAAATTGTTACAATTGTGAGAAGTGTTTTATTTTTGTCAATTTTTAAGTGGGCTTTAATAATAAATTTTGTGACACTTTCGTTTTGACAAAGTATCAGTCTCGCTTTCTTTAATAAATCAGATGGGTCCTCGGTTTTATTATGTTTTCCCCTACTTAGTTAGATTTTTTATGACGCTCGGTGACATTAACGTCCTGCTTACGAATGAAATTTCATGGAATAGGAGATAAGTAACTTTTTTGCGAGTTCATAAACTACCTCTACTAAACATTTAATAGGGTACTTCTTATTTCCCCAGCTAAATTTTTCTTCAATAAAGCGCTTTTGGAAAAATTGAGCCGAATAAAATTTGTTCCACTTAGAAGGGGACTTCTACGAAAAAGAAGAATGTTATTCTTCATAAAATAACAATCAGCTTTTATTAAAAACTTTTTTCGAAAATCTAGTAGATTCTTGACAAAAAAATGTTACCAACAAAAGTTCTTTGTTAATTTAGGAAGAATTATTTGTAATTTTAACATTTTCTGTATCACGTAACATTTACGAACATAGTTTTAATTTTCAAGGATCCTGAAAATTAACATAAAGTTCGAGATCTTCATGAAATGCCCTCTTTATAGCAGAAAAACTTTTATACTGGACATATTTTCGAAAAGACTTTGTTGAAGAAACATATAGCTCAGTATCTTTAGTAATAATTATTCTTTTTACTCATGTAAAAAAATGGTTTTACAATTTAATTAGTAAATTTAAAGAATATTCTACAAATTTCATAAATCGAGACCAATATAAAAGAACTGCAGGTCGAAAATACGGTTTTCTGTATAGCATTCCTTATTGCCATGATTTTTAAATAATTTTATTGACTTTTTTGAGGTTAAAAACTATTTCAAATACTAGTTGTAGCTGAAGTAATTGTACACATTTTCAATTTTTAATCGATTTTCTAGCTTTAAAATAAATATGCTAGTTTTAAGATCGTGCATTTTTTTTTTGCTTATTCAGATACGCGTTAAGTCCTCTTACTTGAATTTATTGCAGTGTTGATAAATAAGTTAGTCCCAAGTTTGTAACGCTCAAAAATATCGATGCTAGGAACAAAATTTTGGTATAGGTGTTCATAAAATCATCAAATAAGTCCATTTCCGTCTGCCTGTGAACACGATAACTCCAAAACGAAAAGAGATATCAACCTGAAATTTTTATAGAGTGCTCAGGAAGTAAAAAACGATCGTAAATGAGAAGATCGGTCAATTGGGTCTTGGATCCGTTGGACCCATCTTGTTAACCCTTAGAGATAGAACAAAAGTTTGAATGTAAGAAATTTTCCTTATATAAAAGTAAACAACTTTTGTTTGAAATATCTTTTCGTACTATTTATCCGTGCAGGCGCAAATAGTACAAAACATAACTAGTGGTGTTGTAAAACACTCTTCAATAACGAAAACAAATTCTAAAAATAATTTTCAAAACTTTTCGAAAACCAAATAAATGGTTTCCGAAAAGTCACCATAATTGTGTTAGTTTTTTAAACTCAGAATTCTAATTTACAAAAAAATAATGTAAGCACTGATATTCAACACTTTCTATACAAATTTTCAGCAATTAACTCAATTGTCAATTGTTTGTTTTCGCTTATTTTAAATTTGTATTTGAATTTTTTCCTTTTTAAAAAAAATTTACAAAATATTACCATTTTTTAATAACATAAAAAAACATAATACTAAAATCACATAACAAACATAATAAAAAAGTGTGGCAAAAAGCACCTCACACTTTTTTACGATAAAATAATTTTTTTTTAATCTAAAGAAATTATTTTAGTGTAGTAGTTACAAAAGCTGGTGTTTCTGTTTTTTTAAACTACCATTTATTTTGAGTTTTTTGACTATTATTTATTTATCAAAAATTCAAGATAAATATGGTGGGAGCTCAAATAAATGTATATATTTTCCGATAAGGAAATCGTTAATCCTCAAAATTTTGACCAGGATAATCGAATAAAGGTATTAAATTATTTCATTGTCATCGGTCCTTGATAAGTATGCCGAATTTTGAGTTAATCCGACAAAGGGGATCAAAATAATGTTCAAAGTTTCCGTTACATACTAACATACAAACATACTAACAAATGTATGACTATGAAGCTAAGCGTGTTGAAAACAGTCAAATCGGCAAGAATATTAAATGCGTGCTTAAATGAGCAAAAAAAGCCCTTAAAAGTGGCATATCTGGGTCTGTTTACTTCATCTAAAACTTTTATTGCGAAAAAAAAGCGAATTTTTGTTTATACTTTTATAATTTATTACTCCACTTCCCGAAAGGAACCCCCTCCTCCGCCCGAGTACTCGATTTTTCGGTATGAAGTTATTTTTGCCTAATAAACAACTGTGGTACATTTCAAAGATGCAACAATTGTTTTTTTATAAATATTTAATTTTATTGTACTATAATAATATAGGAAAAGAAACCGAAAAATCAGTCTAACTCAGGAAAAAACTTCGCGCTAGTAGATTTTTATGGGGGCTGCTGAAAAATGTTTGTCCGGGTGTGCTTATCAAGTTCCCTACTTCGGGCATCACATTATCTTTATACACATTAGATATTTTGGACAATTTTAAGCATTTTTTAATCTTAGAAATTTTTACCTTACCTCACCGTTTTTTAAATAAGAATATTGGGAAAAAAAAATTCCAAAATTTCGCCGAAAACTCGTTGTTGGCGAAACTAAAAATTATTTTGTGGTTTTTGCAAAAACAAAATTTAAAACCCATTAGATTATAGAATTTTTTACTTTTGACATTTTTCAACAAACCTCACCACTTTCGATATATATGCGTTAAAACATAAAATGACGAGTTTTTGACTTTGACGAAAATAAAGATTATTTTGTGGTTTTGATCAACCAGCTCTGCTAAAAATTTACCAGCGCGAACTTATTTCCTTGGTAAAATGCTCCGTTTCCTAAACTGTAATATTACTTATGAAACATTTTTAGAGTAGGTACTAACTAAGATAGATAACGGTTTTAAGAATGACGTACATAGAATGACTACGCGGCTTTTGTGATGTAAGTGCACATTTAGACAAGAAACAGATGCATGTGCAACTTTAAAGACGTATAAACTAGATAATATTTTTTGATACGATTGTGGATCACTAACTAGGTGTCAAATTAATACCAGCAAATGTGCTGTTATTATTAGCAAAAACAAAATTTAGATTTGAACTTATAAATAGGATTTAATTTCTTTTAAAAATATACGCTATTTTTTAAATTTAATATACTTGTAAACATATTTGTAAATGCACACCTGCATTGTAAATTAAAAATTGTAGGTAATAAAAAAAAAAAAAAAAAATAGTATTAATTTTAAACAATAATTACAATTTTATTGATAGTTAATGCCACGCGTATCCTGTTTAAAAGTGTGAAATTAATTTATTTTTATGAAATTATTATTAAACCGTATTTTTATATTTTTTATTTTTATAATAAAATTGATCCTAATATTTAATAATTAGTTTATTTTTATTTATTAGGTGTATTCGTTTTAAAAATGAATTTCATACTTCTATTTGTTAGTTTTATGAGAAATTGTTATTTTTGTATTTAAAGGGTAACGAATGATTGTTGTTTGTAAACATGACGAGCTTAATTTAAATAAAAATTATTTATTTAAAAGAAGTAAAGTTATTTGTTATTTTTTAGTCGCATGCAGGTAAATTATATTGATTCTTGAAGATTCGATGGTTAAGGGGATACTAATTTTTAATTCAGCGAAAGGACAAGATTCTCCTCCATAGACACAGTATACCGATGTGGTGTCCGTAGCGGCGTACCGCGCGCACTGTTTTTCATCTTCAAAATTATGTTGAACTTTTTTATTCATATCTAAGAGGTCGCAAATGAATTTAGACTAAGGGTGCCCAAATCTACCATCCATTTTATTATCTTTCTCTAGGCCCAAAATTGAGTCCAGGGCAGCCCCAAACGCATTTTAATTAATATATCCTATTCTAGATAGATAAAAGTAATCGTTCGTTGTCGAAAGTTGGGCGGTGGTCTACAGTAAAGGCAGGTCCACATGCTACATTTTGCGCAATCTTTTGTCTACATGGCGCAAAGATATCTGTATATTTCGCTTAGTTTTGTGTGATATCGTCATGGAGGAGGTAATACTGTTGTCAATTTTGGCATGGTGTCTTGCTACAAAAAAAGGAAGTGTCTCAAATGTATCCAGCGTTCTGAGTGGCCGCGAAAGTGGCTTCTAAAAAGGCAGAATTATTCCCATTTCAGGTTACTGTGTGAATTACGCCATAAACCTAATGATTGGCCGAACTACTTGAGAATGGACCTGTGCACGTAGGTATAGTTATTTATTGGAATTAGTGACACCGCATAACATCAAAGAAAATACCAGTATGGAGACAGCAATATCACTACACGAAAGGTTAACAGTATCTTTAAGATTTTTGGCAACCAGAAGAAGTTACAAAGATCTAGAATTCACAACTGTTTCTCTGTTCGCAGTTGCATCAACTTATTCTAAACTAATTTTTCTACTAAACTCTCATAATCCTCCCCCTTTTTATCCATGTCACTATACTCCTTGAATTTGACAAGGTATTATTCTTTACACATAAGTCAAAACGAAATATGAATGTCACAAAGTTTTGAAAAAAGCATCGATTTTAACCGTTATTGTAAACTTTGTGACATTCATAGTTCGCTTTTGACTGGGGATGTGACTTGCGGGTTTTGATTTTTAACTACACAATTACTCGTATCTATTTTTTGTTTTATTCAGCACAAAAACTGATGATTTACAATGGAAACTTAAATTAATGCTTTTCAGTTTTCTTTATTTAGGTACTGACAACATGCTCAAAAACTTCTGGTTTACTTTCCGCTTTACAATATAAATTAAGCTCTTTTTTCGCACGATATTTTACTTTCGTAACTTTTTTTATTTTTCGAGTTATTGGACGATCAAGACTTTTTATTGAATTTTTTTTTGCATTTTAATTGCAATACAGCGTTTACTACAATGGGCATGATTCATGAACAGATACTACAGTATCTATGTTAGCATGAGTAATATTATAAGATTGAATAGGGCTCAGAGATATTGTGAGTATCGCCGACCAGTACTGAATTGACTCGACCGCCATAACTATTGTTAATGTTACTATTCCTTCAATGGTCAAATCATTATGGTGTTGGCACCGATACTGACATAGGGATATCCGAATGAATTGCTTACCGTACGGAAATGTTTTTTTTGTTAAAGTTGGGCGTTACATTATACAGAGTGACGTGATAATAAAAAATTTTCTTTAACGATTATTATTGGCGAAAATGAGCTAGTTTCCTGCATCATGTATATACCTAACAATCAGATAAAATTTCGCATTATGCATTAAGCATATTTTTTAATTAGTATTTACAAGGGCGGGCTGATTGCTGCCATTACAGTATTTTTGTTCAAATCATTCGGTATAATATGCTTACTGACAGAACTCAAGTTGATAAAATCATTTTTTTTATGACATAGCAAGTAGTTTATTATTTAATACCTATAAACGAAATGTAATCTTTTTTTTTCGATTAAATTACTACAACTTTATATTTTCGAATTTAATTCCGTGTCATTCATAACTTCTGTATCAAAAAAACAGCTCTTTCAAAAAAAAAAAATTGTTAAATTTACTATAAATCCGCATTATTCTTCATAAAAATTTTGCAAAGAAATATTGTATTTTTTTAACAAAAGACTCGTTTAAAATTATTTACACCATGTATTTAAGTGTAGAGGCATTTCTTTGTACCTTTTGGATACAAACACAAATGGTCCTATTGACAAAAGAAATTAAATGTAAGAAATTAAAATGATGTTTGTATGTCCATTTCAAATAAAGGACTACACATACATATAAAACATACATTTTGAATAAGTCCACCCAAAAGTTAAAAAGTCATTGAATAAATAGATAAATGTCATTTGTGTATTAAATATACCTAGCCTAGACATATATATACTTACCTATACTAGGACAGATTGTAAAAAGCACTCGAGCGATACTAATATGATTTTTTAATGATTATTATTATTATAAATAAAATACACAAACAGAGAGAATGTACCACTCTTATTTGTCAAATAAAACTGTCATAAATAACTAACTTTTTACAATTTATTAAAGAAAAAGTTTATAACAAAGGTTGTCGGCTTACCTATATTAGTAATTATGATTTTTTTTATTTACAAAGAAAGTTTAAAACTATTTTAAATATTCATTCATAAAAATTTCAATTTTTATGAATGTTTGATGATAGTTTCAAGTGTAATAAGGTATTTGGAGGGAAATTTATACATTCCCAAGTTTATATTAAGGGTTACTCTATTTTTAAGTTTATTAATATAAGAAGACTAATGTAAAGTGTATTACCAAAATTAACGCGAATTGCGTGGTAAAGTGTTGACAGTTAAAACGAAAAACTGTTTGGACAAACTGTTTTTAGCATTACATTAAATATTTATCAGCCACGTAACTGAACGTTGTAAAATTGTTGAAATTCTTTTAAACGAAATATCCATAGATGGGTAACAATTGTGTAATGTATTGCTAACGTGTTTCAGAAAAAAATACTCTCTGAGAAGCTGGAGTTAAAAATTTATAATATACATTTAAAAAAATTCGAAAAGCATTTTAACATTTAAAAAAAATAACATTTTAGAAATACCGACTCTATCGAAAAAGTTTTGGAACTATAGAAACAATTGAAATTAAATTTTAGAGGTAATTAAAGAGAATTCTTCATATCAGAAGTTTAAAGTTTTCGGAAACAAGTGCAAATAGTAACTAAAATAAAATGCGGTCTAGGTTGACCCGAAAGGTCCACACGACTAACTTCCCAGTGGAAAGGATTGTATATGCACACATATATTGTATGTGCACACACGGGAATCCTTTTAAAAAACCATACCATTCGACTCTAAAGGCCTTGAAAAGTGGAGATATGTCTAAATTTTCAATTTGCAAAATCGGACCCATTAGAATAACTATCCCACAGGGAAGTTAATAAGCACGATCTGTTCGTAACTTTTCAATTATTAGTAAATATCCATATATTATTGTTTACATTGGTTGTCATAAAATTATCATAAGTGAAATATTATAAAATTGATTAACAATTGATTATTAATAATATAATGCTAGGTTAAATTATAATACGATAGGCTATTATTATTCAATTTACTCCAGATCAAACAGCACATTAAAACTAGTTTTATTTTAAACCACCAGATGTCGTGACTAAAGTTATCACTACTAAAGTTATCAATACTTTACTTTTGATTGAGAGCATTTTAAATTTCTTAATCGCAAACTATTTTTATACCATGTATATATGAAATATACATAGTATATTAAGTTTAGTCCCAAGTTTGTAACGCTTAAAAATAATGATGCTAGGAAAAAAATTTTGTCATTGGTGTTCATAAAATCAACTAATTAGTCCATTTCCGGTTGTCCGTCCGTCTGTGGACACGATAACTCAAAAACGAAAAAAGATTTCGAGCTGAAATTTTTACAGCGTACTAAGGACGTAAAAAGTGAGGTCAAGTTCGTAAATGAGCATCATCGGTCAATTGGGTCTTGGGTCCGTAGGACCCATCTTGTAAACCGTTAGAGATAGAACAAAAGTTTAAATGTAAAAAATGTTCCTTATCAAAAATTAAACAACTTTTGTTTGAAACATTTTTTCGTAAACATCACTGTTTACCCGTGAGGGCGCCGATTAGGCGAAAATTTTATAATATGTACTATACTTGATTATCAGTTACGTATGTGTCACATGTTTGTATGTGTTAAGTGATAAAGAAATCAACACTGACTATGCATGGTATTTTAACAATTAACTCAGTCAATTGTTTGTTTTCACTTGTTTAAAATCGATTCTAAGCTAAATGATCTTTATGATAATTGAATTTCGAATTGTGCTGTAGCAACCATCCAATAACAAGGTATGTTAAAACTAATTTTTTATCTTGTAAGTAAAATAAAAAATGCACACCTGGATGACCTGAATCAATTAAAAATTGCAAATGTATTATTTTTCACACTATTTTAAAAAGTCTGTGTTTGATGATATTTAATATACATATGAAAATGAATTAGTATTGTATTGCTTGCTTGTATGCTATGAACAGAACAATTAAAAAAAGGCCTATATCTAAGATTTCAAATATAGATATTATTATAAAAATATTGAAGTTTTGACCGACTTTAATAGAATTTTGACACATTTTTTTTTTTCATACATTAAATTTTGTGATAAGATTTAAAAGGCATTAAAAGATTAGTATCAATAATCATTTTTAAAATTTACTTAAATTGGTTTAGTATTTAAACTATTTTAAATAAAAACCTTTCCGATGCTGTACAATGTACATACGTGAGATTACATTTTAACTTGTGTATGCAATAATTGAAACGTGATGATTTATAATTTCAATAAAACCTTGGGCTAGAAATATAAAATGTGATAGTGTGTCGCATTTAAGATAAAGACATCTTCATATTTTCGTTATTTATAGGAATTCAGATTTGAAATTTTGCACAAGCTGATGGTTAGTCACATTTTTTAACATACTTAACCGAAATCTGAACTTTAAACTCCCTATCACAAATGGACAAATAGGGCCGATCTTAATATTTTGCAGAGATGGCTAGAGATATCGAGTAAAAGTATTAGAAAAATTTGCTTAGAATATTTTTATTTCCATATACAGATTTTCATTCGCAAGTTTTAATTTTCTCATTATTTTGGTCCCCAC
Source organism: Chrysoperla carnea (assembly GCF_905475395.1). Lineage (NCBI taxonomy): Eukaryota > Metazoa > Arthropoda > Insecta > Neuroptera > Chrysopidae > Chrysoperla > Chrysoperla carnea. Next base: position 74,797,725 of record NC_058341.1, read on the forward strand.
TGATAATTAATACAAGTTTATTGAAATATTTGAATACATAACACTATTAAATTATCAATTTGTCCAGTTTTACATTCCACAGCACACTAGTTATAAAATTAAAAAATAAAGTTTTATAAATAGTGTGCTATGGAATGAAAAAACTGGACAAATTGATAATTTAATAGTGTTACGTATTCAAATGTTTCAATAAACTTGTAAAAATCTTGAGTAAAGACCAAAATAATGAAAAAGAAGACGAATTTTATCGTGAAAATCGTTATATAGGTAAAAAAAAAAATATTCTAAAAAAATTTTTGTAATAATTTTTTTTGCTATCTCTAACCATCTCTGACGCTAGGCAAAATTTTAAGGATTGGAACTGTTTGTCAATTTGTAGTAGGTTGAGTTTTTAGTTCTGATTTCGCTTAAGTATCTGTGTTAAAAAATGTGACCCATCACATTGAATGGCTGCAAAATTGAAGGTGATGAGAAAAAAAAAGGAGGGTGTCTGCATTTTAAATGCGACACACTGTATATTTATCAAATAAAATATGCGAGCGACAAGTAAAACTAGAATATTTTTAATAATTAAAAATATTTTCATTTAATTTTTATACCATGTATATATGAAATATACATAGTACATTAAGTTTAGTCCCAAGTTTGTAACGCTGAAAAATATTGATGTTCATAGAGTTTTCTAATTGGTCCATTTTTGGTTATCCGTTCGTCCGTCTGTCTGTAAAAAGTGAATTCGTAAATGAGCAACATAGGTCAATTGGGTCTTGCAAACCGTTAGAGATAGAACAAAAGTTTAAATGTCAAAAATGTTTCTTATAAAAAAATAAACAACTTTTGTTTGAAACATTTTTTCGTTAAAGTCACTGCTTACCCGAGAGGGCGCTAATTAACTGCAAATTGAATAGTATGTACTATATGAGAATATTAGTTAATTATGTGTGACATGTATTTATGTGTAATGTGACAGTGCACTCAACATAGTCTATATATGGCATTTCAACAATTTTCACTTGTTATTTTTATTTTTAATATTTATGGTAATTAAAACACTTTGCATTTTGAATATATATGTTAGGATTTCATGTAAGAATTCTTGATGTTATATAGCCACTGTAATGCGGCAGTAAATTATTTTCAAATCATATAACATTTCTTTATTATCTATTCTTGTCAACGTACTTTTCTGCTTTTATTTGAAGCTACCGATTTATATAGTAACAATAGCATGACTGAAAGGAAGAAACTTCGATCGGATAGAAAGCGGAATAGAAAATATATGAGATATTTGTTATAAAAATGCATCAGAAAGTAGACAGTTTATTTAATTGCGTTGAGTTTTTGTGGATATTTATTGCGTTGTTACAATTGCGTTGAGTTATTGAACAGTAAATTTATTGAATAATTAAAACTTTTAAAGTCATCTTATTGTATACGAATTTGTTCTTTTTACCCTGACGAGAGCGAGGGATTATGTGGTTGACCGGTATGTATGTATCTATGTTCATCTGTTTACTCATAACTTCTAAACTACTTACCATAATTTGAAAAAGAGGTATCGTTGAAAACGTCTTGATCGTCCGCTGGTTATAAGCTATGTAACATCACATTAAATTGAATATAACGCCCTTCAGAGGACATAAAGTCATGAACTAAACACAAATTTTAAGTTTATAATACCGTTTTAGGTATAAAATGAAAAGGCGTAATTAGTACTTTTCGAAAATATATATATTATTATACTTTATAATCTAAAAAGAGCTTAAATAAAATAAAGTTCAGAAAATAAAATCCCGACTACAAAATCACACTTTCAAAATATATGAAAACAATAGTTTCATCTGAAATTGTTTTAATAAGTCAAATGAACATTAAAGTCGGGGAATCTCTTTTTGGTCCTGTGGACAATTTTTTAATCTTAGAGAGCCCTCGACTGTAAAGACGGTTGGTTTTACTTATCATAACAATTTAAATGAATGATGAAACTATTTTCTTGTTTTGATACTTTTTAGAGTCTGATTTTGTAGTCGTTAAAGGTTTTAGTTTTTGTACATTATTTTATAATTTTACTTAATTTTATAGCCGGTATAAAACTCTTGAGGGAGTAAGTAGTAAAATCCATACTTCCATAACTTAAATAACAATCGTTGAAAAACAGGGCTTGTACATTAATTACCATATACAGATCTTATTTTTATATGAAAGTCGTGTGAAGATTCTAAATTTATTGTTTTTTTGTTAAATTCTATAGATTTGTAAATCAGATTGAAATTTTTTTCTTTATATGTCAATTATAAGGCGTCTTGTCAATTTTTTGACATATTTAGTTAATTGTGTTGTGCATTTAACAGACATTTTAATGTAAGCCGATCACATGCTATACAAAGATATTTGACAATTAACACGCTTGTTTGTAATTTAATCATTTTTTAAGAAAAGTTTAATAACGTAGACATATCAAAATAATTAAAATTTCAAAACTCCTAATTCTTAGATAGAAGATAATAAAATTATTAAATAAATCATAGTAATAAGGAAGAAAAGTTGCATCTCTGAAAGTTGGTACAGTTGCTTATTAGGTGGTAACAATTTCGTACCGAAAGCTCGACTATGTTACAACAAAAAAAGTAATTTTTAAATAATGTTTAAAAAAAGATATAAAAAGTAATTTCCTAGTGGGCTAAAATGATAAAGTAAATTAAAAGTATTGACTCTAAAAATTTTTAAAAATTGTCAAATCGCCAAGAATTTTATTTTCAAATAATTTTTTTCAGTATTTGTTATGACTTATAAATTTTAAAATAGCATCATTAAAAAGTTTAATCCCTCGCCGTTAAAAAAGTTTTTAATTTTTTTTTATCTTTTAAAAAATGACGAAGTTATACTATTTTTTTAAATAAAGAAATGCAGAAAATTTAAATAAGAAGATTGTGACTGAATGAGCTTAAAAAAATGCACGATCTATAAGTTGTTATATTTCGGTCGATTTTGCAACTACAAAGTCGAATAAAGAACGAAACGTGCACAGTTAATTTAGTTACAAATTTTTGAATTGTATAGTTTTTTTCTTTTTTTTTTTTTTTTTTTGTAATTTGTAAAAAACATTTTTTTTACAACCCTCCAAAAAAGAGATTTGAGAACGCAATGATATATAAATGAAAGAATAATTCATCTAAAGGATATTCAAATTTAAAAAAAAAAGAAGTAATAATTCCATTTTTTGATTAATTATTAATAAAAATTAGTTATATTTTTGAATAAAAAAACAGTAGTGCCATGTTCACACCCGTTGAGTTTTTCAGTTTGTTTCCGTGGAAAATTACGTTATAATATAGTGAAAGCAGCTGAGAGACAAACCATTTATCATTGTGCATGTTATTTTATCATTTCTTCATGCGGTATCGTTGCTAAAATTATGTGTTGACGTCACTGGCGTTTGAATTTATAGCTAAAAACCATTTTCAATTGCAAAATTAAATGAAAAATCAATTTAAGCCTTTTTTTAATTTTTCTCAGTAATTTTTAGTAAATTTTTGAAAAAAATAAAATAAAATTTAGCATCATTTAACTTCTCTAATGCTTTGAACTAATAAATTTTAGCATTAAAGAGCTTGAATCAGTAATTAAGAGAAATTCCTATCATTATTTTTTGTCTCCCATTTGGAGAAATCATAAAAATAAACTTGATGAATAAAAAACTAACCCATAAAGTTTTTATTATACTCCTATTCTTACCGTAAAGTTTCGCAAAATTCAAAATTATTATTAATAATTAAATTTGCTTAAGCGAATTTTTTTTTTACCGTCGGCATTTTTTTACGAGTCTGCCTACAAATTTTAAGGTCGATTGGATCGTGGGAAAAGGGTTAAAAATCGGTCCAAAGTTTTTTCTGTAGACACTGCCATTTAAAAGAAAGGTAGTAATAAAAAAACAAGCAGTGGATAGAGTCTAGTGTGACCCTTGAGGTCCACACGAATAACTTTCCAGTATAATAACAAGTTATAAAAAATTTAAAAAAATTAAAACTCGACCAACTCAAGACAACTCGATCGAATGTTACGAAATTATTTTCGGATCATATTACCGAAAATAATTTAATACGCTTCGATCGACATCTCAACGAAGTAGATATAATTTTTTGTTCGCGCGATATCGATCAGGATAAAATTTAAGAAAAAGCTCACCCGACTCGACCAATTGTTATGAAATTATTTTTGGATCATTTTGCCTTTAATAAGCATTGAGGAACATCCCAACGAAGTCGATGTTCGCCTGAAAAAAATGTCTATGTACGTAAGTACGTACACACACACACACACACACATAATTCTTCTCCAAATTAGTGTTACAACATCCTATAGTGGGAAGTCTATAACGTTTTAACTGTGATACGAGAGCCAACTTTATAAAAATCGGGAGATATGCTTTAAATGACTTCCTACTAGCATAAGTCAGATTTTGTTTGTTCTTCAGAAGAATACGCAATTATTTTTTTACTTTTTAATGCACATTAATTTGTATGACTACTCTTAACTTTAATTTTGTTTAGATTTCTTTTCAACTGAGGTCCAATTTAGATCTGATGATTGATTTGTTTAAAGAAAAGAACAGTTAATGATTTTAACTGCTATAATAGACCGAAAGCCCCGAAGGCAACATTTTATAATTATATTTGCCAGCCATTTACTGATTGTAGATTTTATAAAAATCGATTTTCACGATTTGTATGTTCTGGCTTTCGTATTTCAACGATTTTTTTTTACTACTAGCATAAGTCAGATGTAAAAAAAAATCGTTGAAATACGAAAGCCAGAACATACAAATCGTGAAAATCGATTTTTATAAATTCTACAATCAGTAAATGGCTGGCAAATATAATTATAAAATGTTGCCTTCGGGGCTTTCGGTCTATTATAGCAGTTAAAATCATTAACTGTTCTTTTCTTTAAACAAATCAATCATCAGATCTAAATTGGACCTCAGTTGAAAAGAAATCTAAACAAAATTAAAGTTAAGAGTAGTCATACAAATTAATGTGCATTAAAAAGTAAAAAAATAATTGCGTATTCTTCTGAAGAACAAACAAAACATTTTTAGAGTTCTCCTAAGTAAAATGAAATAAAAACATTAGACTACTTTAAAGTCAATCAAATTATTACGATAATATAATGTAGTTACAATTATTTTTATTTTTGGAGTCGGTTTCAGCCAAGTTAATGTAGCAAACTGTTCTGTTACTGCTGTTTCTTTTGCTAATTCAACCGACTCCAAAAATAAAAATAATTGTAACTTCATTATATTATCGTAATAATTTGATTGACTTTTAAGTAGTCTAATATTTTTTATTTCATTTTACTTAGGAGAACAGAAAAAATATTTGATTATTATTTGTTATTTAGAAGAATACGCAATTATTTAACGTTTTTTTTTCAGCGCCCAGCAACCTTAATCATTTTAATCATTTTATTATAATAATTGGGACTTGGGATTAATATATAAAGCTTTCATGAAAAAAAAATTCATGAAACAAATTTATTTTCTGTACTTATGACTTACGTATTTCTGAATAATATTTTTTAAACAGAGAATTAAACTTTTAAATTAGCAAACTAAAACTTTAAACAGCATCATTAGACAATACTTAAAGAGAAAAATATTAAGCTTATTTGAAAAAAAATCAGGATTATTTAAGTTTAAAATTAAATTATTAAAAACTTTTCCCTGAAAATTAATAAAAGAATAAATAATAATAAAAGAATTTTTAATTTTAATAATATATATTTAATTCATTTTTTTTATACAAAAAATATTTAAAATTACTTAAGTACTTTGGCATAAAATTATACAAAAATATTTAGTTTTTTCATATCAAAAATACATAAAATATTTTATTTACAATTAATTTAATATCAATATTTACAAAAATTAATTTTATTCCACAATATAAAATAAAATTAAGTACAAAAATATTTATTTATTTTAATATTTGGCAATAATTTAAAACTTTACAGCGGAATGTATCTATCTTATGAATTAAATCTGAATTATTTTGTTTACGTTTCCCTAAACATGTCGATTTGCGTACGTTAAATTATTATATCTTTATGATAAATATTATTTGATAAAAGTTAAAGATTGATTGCTTTTGATTTATAATTTAGTTGTTAAAATATTTAAATATTTAATTTTTGTGAATTCTTGTTTTATTGATAATAATTTAAAAACATTTTGTTTGCGTATAATTAATCATGAAATAGCATCAACTTCTCGTAAGGTACGCGATAAAAATGCCTCAATAAGTTGTTCAAAACTTAATATAAAAATTATACTAAAATTTCAGCATTTGTAATGTGTGTTGTTAAGTTTAAAACCAAATATTTATTTTATGTGAGTGTCTCAATTAAAGCTATTTTTCTTTCTATAATACAATGATTTTTGAACAACTGTGTAAAAGAGACAAACAGAAGAAGATCATCCGTCATTATATATTTTCTACGTTTTTTGGTACGTTTTACGTCTGATAGAATAAATGTTTATTTCCATGTGAAAAACGTTTTACATTCACATCTGCTTTGTCATCTTCATCTGTGTTTGTCACATCGATATGTTGATCACTTGAAAAATCTTCAACATCACTACAATTTCTAACCTGCATCATTGCATACTCATCCGATGTCGACGTGGTGTTATTATTATTGTTATATGCACTAGATATTAATGATGACGATGACGATATTGGTGATGACATTGAGTCTTTTGACCTAGAACGTGCGTTATTAGTGCGTAAGCAACAACACTTCGATAGTCCTGATTTGTTTTGACAACATCCTGACAAGTTACTGGATGATGAGGTTGTCGTTGGTATTGAAGAACATGATGTAATTGATGATTGTGGCAAATCTTCTTTCTTGTATTTAACGCGACGATTTTGAAACCAGATTTTCACTTGTTTTTCCGATAATTTCAAACATGATGCAATTTCAATACGACGTAATCGTGATAAGTACATATTCGCCGAGAACTCACGTTCGAGTTCAAGTAATTGTGTCGAGGTAAATGCAGTACGAATTCGTTTACTTGAGTTATCAATCTTCGAATCGGATGACTCAGATTTAATACTTGGCGATGGGGGAGTTGGAGTTGATTCTCGTGACGTAGATGCACCACTTTGATTGGATGGAGACATTTTTGGTGAGGAGATGATTGTTTGTTGTTCTGGTAATCGTTCGTATGGATGTGTTATGGGTAAGGAAATACGTTTTGATGGTAACATTACACGTGGTTCTGGTTTTATAATTGGACGAACTGGATTGATTTGATTAAATAAGTTCGCTTGGTGTTGTAGTGATAGCAAATAATTGCTTAAATATTCAGGTGGATATGGAAACATTGGTACAGCATTTGGATGAAAATGTTGTGTTAACTTTGGTTGATAATCCTTTGGTGATTGGGTGTTGATTAATGAATCCACTAAGAATGAACGAGACATTGTCACTCACAAATAAAAACAAACTTTCACTTTTCACAAATATTTTAACGATAACCTTTTGCTACAAATGTTTATGTAATACTAACAACCCTTAGCCAAAAAATTGTAATATTTATTTAAAGATCCCCACTTTTTTCTCATCGATAGGGTTTTATTCTTTGCGTATTTAACCGCCTTGTATTTACCCCCTCCATTTTTTTTGGATAACTAATATAGGTTTCAATTTACCCAAAATAAGTGAGTAATAAGGGTAAGTTTAGTGTGTAATATTACAAACAAACCCTTATTGAAAAGAGATAGCTATAAAGTGTATGTAACAAACATAGGTATAGATACATTATTATGTATTTGCTAAACAAGATTAATAATAGCCAATAAATTTAATGGTATTAAGAAAGGTCCTTAACATATGCTTGTATGTGCAACATGCTTTTAAAAACTACTACCCTATTTTATTAGAGGGGATGACGTTTTGTATTACTATGCATACTATCTTTTATTTACATTTTCTATGTAGTATCTAATTTATTTTATTTACAAAGTGGTTTGTTTACTATTTCTAAATTTTTTTTGTTCACGTTTAAGGATGTACAAAGTATCATGAAAATGTTATAAACTTTTTTAACTACCAAAATAGTTATCTGCATCCAATAAAAAAAAAAAAAAAAAAAAACGAGAGGTCTCGTAGCACACCCGGATGGAACTATGTTCATATCATACCCTCGTTTATATTAAATGTAGCGCTTACCTCTGATTTTTTTTCTTTTTTTTTTTTGCTGGTTTGAATGATTGATTATGCACACGTTGAATTTTCTAAAAAAAAAAAAAAAAACAAAAAAATCCAAAAAAATGAAAAATATTACACAAGATAAAAATTATTTGAATATTCAAATAACTGTATTAGTAATTAATTATAAATATTAAGGTTTAGTGTGATTAGTAAATGATTTTATTTTCTCTTACGTATTAAAGTATTTAAAAAGTCAAATACTTGTTTCATTGTTTAAGGAATTAAACAATAAAGCTACTCTAAATTTATACTTTATGAACTAATTGTAATATTAGTTTAAAAAAGACATACTTCTGGTTTAGTAGTCAACCCAATATGTGCGTACATAACCTTCATTTGGCTTAATCAAGATATTTAATATGACAACATAAGATTGCCTTGTTCTTACTTTAAATTACCTCTATTATGTTTAACTTGTATTATGATAGCTCACAACTAATTTTTTTGAATGAAAAACAACTTTGGACAAAAAATATAAATTGACAGATTGTAAATTATTTTCAAAATATTCTCAAATTTCATGGCAAGCTGAATCGATTAAAAAAGTTTTAGTTTCCTAAATAACACATCGTCGGATGTTAGGGTCGAATGTTAGGGTAGTTTTAAATTGTTTCACATTTTTTGGTTTTATCTCCCAAACAGTAAACTAATTATAACGTGCGATAAGGAACAAAGTTAAAAGAGTAATAATCCCGGCTGCGTTACATAAAATTTGAACAAAAAGGAAACAATTTTAGTAGTTTACATAGCGACTTTAACAAATTTTCTCAATAACGGGCCCCGATTGTTAAAGTCGGTATGTAAGCTACAGAAGTTGTTTCTTCTTTTTCAGATTTTATGTAACACAGACAAGTTTTTAATTTTTTAATTATTTATTTTATTTTAGACTTTTTAGTGCCGGGACACTAAAAAGTCGACTAAAACATAGGAGTAATAAATTGGTACAAAAGTTTTAATATAGTATAATGAGTGGGTTTTCGGCATCTTAGTGTTCCAGTATTAAAAACTCTTTAGTATCGCAGCACTAATTTTTTTAATTAACGTTTTACTAATTCATTCCAAAAATCCGCCATTTTGTTTTGTTTTTTCAAAAACCTATCTAAGAATACTTGGGACAAATATAATGATACCTTAAATGTTGAAATCCATTTAGACGTTTGGATGATACGATATAATAAAGAAATTTACAAATATACATGCATGCATATAAAATACGAACGAAAAACATAATCACTCCTTGACAGTCGGGTAACAACACAGAGAAAACTTGGTAACATTATACTGTATTATTGTACAGTGTTGTTGAATTCGATCTAAATATTTGTATTGTTTTATAAGAACACAACCGATCAAACAGGTAGACATTTTTGGATTAAATTCAACTTATACAAGATACGGATAGCGAAATATCATTGATTCGTCACAATATCTCTAAAACTATTCACCTGATTGACTTGAAAATATGCATTATTACTCCCTTAGCGACGTAGACGTAAATTGTTAATAACTTTTGTTTCCTAGACTAAAATTGACGCATATATTCGTAATCTGTAACCTAAAACCTTAAGAAAAAACTGCGTCTGATCATTCTGGGTTTACTTATTACGAAACCTCCTATCCTGCGTATGGACTAAATGTTTTTATAATCAGCTTCTTCCGATACTCTTAGCTGATTCAATTGAAAGAATACAAAATATAAAAAATCAATTTATACGTTACTATGTTTGTTCCTAATTCGCCTCTGATAATTTATCACATGTAAATTTTGTATTTTAACAAAAAAAATTAATTGATATTTGTGTAATTGACTTGAACTTTGTTCATCCCTGTTTCATTTAAAAATTATTTGGTTTCCAAATTATTTAAAGTAAAGAATTTATACCCTAATATTTATCTGTATTTGCTCCGCCTTTAAAGAAAGAAGACAAAATTGGCACCAAACAGTCTGGTATTACACAATTCATCTATGTATTCGTATTTATAAGACCAACCCTCCTAAATATAAAACTACCCTTATTAAAAAATAGTAGTCTCAAACACTCATACAAATACAATATCACTCACTTACTTACTGAATATAAATAAATAAAAATATGCTTAATGATTCGTTTATTATTTATATAAAATTAATATAAATATATTTAATTTATTTATTTTTATATGTTTGTGTCTAATTAAATTTATATGCATCGATAATCAATCTATCTACTATCATATGTTTGTTTGTTTGTATCATGTTAATTTAAACATTAAGAAGCCACAAATTAATATACATATATTTGTTAATCACAGTAACAAAGGTCGTTTTAAACTTAAATTTAACAATTTGTGGATGAAATATTACATGTTTGATTCCTTAAAAAAAGTGTTTTAATTTCTGTGATATCATTATCATCTATATGTTACGTCCTGAAAAGCAGGGCGCGTTACCTGTATGCAAATAATACAATTTTCTATGATTTCATTTAGTGTGCAAAATTCAGGACCGTATTTTTTCAACTGTTTTTTGTTCAGAAAAGCCTACAGATTAATATTCCAGATGTTGCCAGAAACCCTATTGGTCCAATTTATGTATATCCCTCCCTCACCACTAAGAAAGTTAAATTTCCAGTTTTTTTACCAAATAAAACCAAGATTTTTTGGGTAATTTTACGTCAAAAAAGCTCCTTGTGATATTTTCCTAAAGTTCACCGTTTTTGAGTTATTAACAGTTTAATGTTTTTTGATGGTAGGATTTGCTAATTTTAACTTTTTTTTATGAAAATTTATTCAAATGTGTTGTTTATAGTCCACAAGAATAGATAGATTTATATTATGAACACCTTTTGAAATTTTGTTTGTGATTTTATAAAGCTATCCTACGATATTTTATATTTGTAAAATTTCTCGAAAATGCTGCATTTTTAAAAATTACATTCAGAAATTTTTTAATTGAGTTTTAAATACAATAGCAATATTTCAGATACAATTTTTGAGCTATTTGAATTCAAAATCTATTACATTTTCTGAATAAACATCCTTTTTTTTTTTTTTTTTAAAACCTGCTACGAAGCCAAAATTTTTCGAGTAAAGTAAAAGTTATGCCATCGTTTTTTGCGAATTTTGTCATCCAAAAAAGTTTTTGATCAGTTAAAGTAAATCTCCAATTAAGTTTCAAACGTTTGTGGTAGTCAATGAAAGAGAACACCTTTATACCACCTATGAACTTCAGTAGTCACCTCAAAGCTATTTATCAGAAACATCTCAACATGAATCCTTTTCATCAGAAGTATCTTTTGGAGGTTTTTAGTCTATTTCACAAGTATGTATATGTATGATACGATAATTTTTGATTTTTAAAAATAATTTTCATTACAAAATCTGAATAATAATAAATATTAAATGAGGATTTACGGTAGATTGTAGTACTGCGGATGAGATATTATTGAGAAAAAAAATTGAAGCTTTGCTACAAACAAAATTTTTTAATAAAAAGCAAAAACTATAAATGTTCCAAAAAAAAAAAACTTATAGTAATGTTTTGGAAAAGGATAGAATTTCATAATCATGTAGTTTACATTAGATTTTAATAATTTTTATGTTAAGGTGCTTCGATACCAAAACGAAAGTGTGACCAAAAAACTAAAATTTTGTGTGTCGATTAATGATTATTTTAATTCGCCTTCTGTATAAATTTCAAATAGATTCTCTTTACTGTTTACGATAAATTAATTATTAAAAACCGCCCTTTTTACCTGGTGGTATATGAAGAAGTCGGAATAAATGTTGGTTTTTTAGTCAATAAGTGCTTTTAAAAATGTTTTGCCATTTACATAAAAACTTTTATCAATATTCCTAAAGCAATAAGCTTTAAAATCATATCAAAATTAAGAACAGAACATAAAAATTATATATATATATATTTTTTTTGTTGGTAAAAACGCTGACTTTGACAGTTAATTTCTCATAAACGGTACAGAGAATCGATATGCATTTTTCACATAATACGTATAAAATGATGATTAATTGAGAAATATAACCATTTTTTTTGTATATTTGCTTAGTTTAAGCAATTTGAGTAACAAAAACTATTAAATTAAAGACAAAGTTGATACTCATTTGTATGGTGCCTGCTTAATTTATAAGAATTACATTTATTTTCCTTTCAATCATGGACATGGATAAGTACAATGTCCGTTTGGAAGTGAACATTCATTACAAATATTGGCAAGAGTGTGTTATATAAACCAAATTTATTTATTTTTTGCATCAAAATAGACTCTCAGTATAATTTTTGTTTGACTCTCAGTATAGTTTTTATAATGCATAAAACCTAAATATGTGATTTTGTAAAATAATTCAGCTAGTTTTTCTAAAAATTATGATAATTTTTGTTAGATTATATTATTTAATTAGTCTTGGGTCAGGCATCCAATTTGGCTTTTTGAAGACAGTCAATTATCGATTGTAAGTTCTAAATATTTAACTATACGATAATAATAATTTTAAAATTTGTTTTTAGAAAGAAAGTAATTATTTAAGTCATTGTATAATAATTAATTAACAAAAAGCAATTACACAAGTGAAGAACCTTAAATATTTCATTTTAGCGAGTTAACCGAAACGAACTAGAAAATATTGTAGACATTGTATTAAACATCTTCGCTTCCCTTACCTTCCCGTTTTCACGATTTCACCATGCATGTAAGTGATTGATTAATTGTGAAGAGATTTACAGAAGAAAATTCTCTTTTTGTCATTGACGTGCTGTTATTTCGTGCGTTTTCGCGCGCTGCTCTAAGAAGCACCGATTTTTGCATTTTCGCAAATTGTTTGGAAACATTACATTATTGGGCGACAAAAAAAAAAAAAAAACAAAAAACAAAAAACAAAAAGATACTATTAATAGCTAATACAGTTTCAGCCAAGAAATGATTTCCTACGAGTCATAAAAACCGAGAAAATAAATTGTGAAAACGGGATAAAACCGAGTTTTCTCGTAAAGTTTCCATCGGATTTGACTTTAGCTATTCTAATTTTTTTCGTTTTCTGGCGTAACATCCCTCTATTTTTTTATTAAAATGCTTTATCTTTCACGTACCTTTTCGATTTTTTTCAAGATTTTTTTTTTAAACTTAAAAATTTCTGTCTTTGTGTTCGCCTTGAAAAATCGAACGTGTTATTTTTTTTTAATACTGAAGTATTTTGAATGATGTAATTTTATTTTATGTACCTACTGTTTGTGTTTTGTGGTCGCTGAGAATAGTTCACAGTACCTAGTCGAATTTCTGAATGTGGTAAAAATATATCTATTTTTTAATCTGTTAAAACACTTCCTTGAAATATAACAAAATACAATAAATAGGAAATTCTTAAACAATACCAATAGTAAATAAATTGTCAGAAAGGATTTATTTATTTGTTGATTTAAACTGTATCAAAGGAATAAGTATACCCTTAGGGTATCGATTAGATTCTTTTAATTTGAAATTTGTTTAAAAGATTTATAAATATGAGATCGTGTAATAAATATGTGGCTAGAATAAACTTTATATAATATAAACTAAATATACATACAGTGAGTAAAAGTTATTCACTTCAAACCTATGTTCTGAGCGCTCTAACAATAACGACCTAAAACCTTTTATAAGATTTTATACCCTGTATATATGAAATATATAACAAGATGTATAAATTTTAGTCCCAAGTTTGTAGCGCTTAGAAATATTGACGATACTATATACGTTATTGAATAAATCCATTTCCGTTTTTCCGGAGTGTTTATACCAAATTTTCGGACAAAATATAATGACGAGTTTTATGCTCAAACTTGATTCACAAGACTATTTAGATGCAAAAGTACTTTTTAGTTGGCAAAAAAAAATTCGTTTATATATACATATTCGTTTTTACCATATTTGTCTTAAGACCCAATTATTTCATTTCGAATTTTTTAATTTTTTTTTGCTTCTGGTTCACTTTTTTTTCTTATATATGCTTGCTTTTGTTTCCACGTAAGGTGAATTTGGAATTATAAGTTACAAATTGTCACTGGAAAATTGCTTGCTCCCTTTTCTGACTTTTGACTTAAGCTATCTTTATCTCTATCCTTAAGATTTTTTTTCATAAATATATTAAAAAATACTTAAACTTTGCCTGTTACAAATATTTTACCAGGCCAAAAGTGGCACAAAAACCAAAAAAGGAAATATGAATCACAAATTTTTATTTAGATTAATAGAAACATTAACATTAAATACAAATAAATAAAGAACAATCTTAGTCTTCAACATAAAAAAAAAATCCTTACTTAATTGCACTAACAAACACAGTAAACGTAAATTGAATGACACGGTATATCAAGAGCAATAACAATAATAACATGTACCCGTAGGAACAGGTAGATTGCGGATTACAAAACAGGCAGGGAGCGAGGTTAAGGTAACTCAAATGACCTGTTTGTGATGGAGTGGTTATCTTACTATACCAAAGAACAACTTTCAATGCAAAAGAAAAGAGTTGAGTTTTCTGCAAATGTCCGGAAATTTGGTATAAACACTTCACTGTGCTACGGTTTTAAAAAATAAAAATTTGGTCAAAGTGAGTTTAGGCACTTTTCTAAAAAATTGTCCTAGAACGTCAGAATAAAAGCTAAATTAAAGCATTTTTTACCTAAATTACTATTCCCTTGCCGGAGATTGGAAAACTTACAATTAGCAAGTCATTACAATTTATTTTTTGTGCCCAAAAAAAATAATGGGTTAAATTAACTAAAATAATAGCGTTATTTACTTGATTTATTATTAAATATGCTAAAATGTACAAAATTTATAAACCAACAAGTGAAAACAAACAGTTGACTGAGTTAATTGTTGAAATACCATGTATAGACAGTGTTGATGAAGCAATCGTTTGTTTTTTGACGTCACGTTAATAAAAAAAGATATCCACTTTTAAATAGCTACACACACACTGATATTCCCATATTAATGCATACTATAAAATTTGCACCTAATAAGCGCCCTCGTGTGTAAACAGTGAAGTTTACAAAAATATTTTTCAAACAAAAGTTGTTTATTTTTTTATAAAGAACATTTTTTACATTTAAACTTTTGTTCTAACGGTTTACTAGTTGGGTCCTACGGACCCAAGACCCAATTGACCCATATTGCTCATTTACGAACTTGACCTCAGTTTTTAGGTCCTGAGTACGCTGTAAAAATTTCAGCTCGATATCTTTTTTCGTTTTTGAGTTATCGTGTCCACAGACGGACGGACGGACGGACAACCGGAAATGGACTAATTAGGTGATTTTATGAACACCTATGACAAAATTTGTTTCCTAGCATAATTATTTTTAAGCGTTACTAACTTTAGACTAAACTTAATATACTATGTATATTTCATATATACATGGTATAAAAAGCTCAATAAAATGATGTTTTTAAGTAAGATTTTGAATATTATGACACTTCTTATTATGTCAAACTAGAGTGTGTTATATCAAAAACTGTAGGATGTGGATTCTTTGATGATACACATCACAGTGAAATATACTCAAAAAATACATAAATTATTTACTTATTTTCTTGTAGTATTTTCTTATTAATTAAATTCCAATAAAAATTCGTGATTTAGTTTTACATTTAATTACATAAATATTTTTGACCCTTGCGTTCATCCTGCGATAGCGTTCATCCTGTGATTCGCGATTGGCCATGCTTTTACTGGGGTCGAGTAAACACGGGTCTGCGAGTTTTTTGGCCCTTGCATTCACCCTTTGATGGCGAACAACCCATGTTTTTATTGCAAATGAAGGAATTCTTATGTGAATTTATTTATCAATGAAGAAACACTATAAGAAAATAGATGAATAATTAAAACATTTTTAAGTATATTTCATTGTGATGAGTATCATCAAAGAATCCACAACCTGTAGGTTTTGATATAACAAACTCTAGATTGACATTTAAAATTCGCCATTCTACGTAATACTCAAAAACTTACTTTTTTTAGTGAGTATATTTTTATAATTTTTGTATAAGGTAAATAACGACATACTTTTAGTTTTTGTTATTCATTTTTAAGCACAAAAAAACAACTTGTAATGACTTGAAACTATTTTCCTTAATTAAATTTATAACTTTTTCACTCCGCCAAGGAAATCGTAGCTTACGTAAAAATTGCTTTAATTTTGCTTTTTTTCTGACGTTCTAGGATGATTTTTAAAGAAAAGTGCCTAACTGAACTTCTACTTCAATAAAAAAAAGTTCAACTTCCATTGATTCCCAATATTTTTTGCGTATTTTACATAATATTTGCGAAGATGGTTACAAATATTTTTTTTGCACAGAAAAAGCAAAATTTTTGACAATCTCCAATTACCTATATTGTTTTTTTGATATGAATAATGTTCAATTTATTTTAGTAAAGATATATAAAAAATTTTTTAAAAGTTTTGAGGATTAACAGAATTTATGCATTGGTAATATTTTAAATAAAAAATAACAATGATGATTAATCAAAATTATTGGAAAATTGAATAATGTTCTTTCGATTTCAACAAGCAAAGTAGTTAGTTAACAAAAATCAGGTAGGTATTTGTTGTGAAATGTTTACAAAAAGTTTGGTGGTATTGAGAAATTTTTTTTTCAAATTTGTGATAATTTTTACATTTTTATTTTTTGTAAATCGTTACTAATTTGTTGGTAATGTTTTGTTTATTTTTAATTTTTTAATTTTGTGTAAAATGTTTGTAATGTGTTATACGAATAAATTTTGCTACTGACGATGATTACGTTGCAATTGAAATATCGATATTTAGCGACATGTAAGAAGTCCGATGTATGTTTTTCAATTGTATTTTTTAGATAGAATTTCTTAATATACAATTTTATTTCGAGTATCGTGGTATTTATTTCAGTAATTATTTTTTCTGTTTTTAATAAATATTTAAAATAAATAATGATTTTATTCAACGAGTATAACGTTGTACATGACTTTACGATACAAAGTTCTGTTTTTTCAAAATAATTTACAAAGTATTTATATACAATAAAATAAAGTTCAAAAACAAAAACCCCGACACTCTTACAAAATCGTGCTCTTAAAAGTATGTAAACAAGAAAATAATTTCATCTGAAATTGTTATGATAAGTAAAATCGTCATTACAGTTGGGGGACCTTTTTTCCGTGTTGTAGTAAACTTTTTAATCTAAGAGGTCCCCCGACTGTAATGACGATTTTACTTATCATACTAATTTCAGATGAAATTTTCTTGTTTTCATACTTTTAGGAGCACGATTTTGTAAAAGAGTTGGGGTTTTACTTTTTGAACTTTATTTTATTTAAACTATTTTGGGGTTATGGTTTCGTGATAAAGTATTAAAATGTATATTTGAAAGTGCTAATTACACCTTTTTATTTTCATGACTTTATGCCCCATAGAAGGCACCACATTCAATTTAATGTGACGTCACATAGCCTTTAACCAGCGGGCGATCAAAACGCTTATGACGAGACTTCATTTGTCAAATTATGATAAGTAATTTAGAAGCTAGGGGGGAATAGATGAACTTGGGGGGAATAGATACCGGTAAACACATAACTCTCGCCATTGTATAGTAAAAAATATAGTGTAATATTTTTATAAATTAAATTAAAAATGCTGATTTAAATTAAATTAAAAATAAGAATTTTTAAACACGCGTATTTACTAGTTGGATATCGTGAAATAATTTATTGAAATTATATTTAAACTAGCGGCCCCGACGGACGTTGTCCCGTAAAAACGTAACTCCAATTCATGAATACCTATACTACGTTTAGCCTGTCCGCTAAACCCATCCCGCTAAACCCCAATTTAACTCCTATTTATTGGAGTGGCCTGACCTTCGACCTTTGGCCTGACCTTTGATAGTAGAGCTCGCTGCGCTCGCATATGGCTCTAATAAATGCCTATTGACAATACCTGGAGTTCAGTCACATACACACGCACACAAGAAATATATATATTAAGATATTTGATCGGGTCATTGATATCTAAATTATAAATTTTAAGGGATGTTATTTATTATGAATTTTAAGAATAATTTAAGGGCATGATTGATGGCTTAACATATTCTTAGGGCACAACAGTACCTGCCTCAAAATTACTCGAAACTTAATGATTTTAAACATGTTACTTATAAAAAACAAACAACTTTTCTTCGAAACAATTCAGAAAGCTCTCATCCCATTCGGCAGAAATTGCATTCGAAATTCTACAAATTCAAATTCAGTTAAATATGGTTTCCACCTTTAGATTTCCATCTGTAATAGTTTTACATCCTGTTTAAAATTCACTTTAAAAGTAAAACCATGGTAACATCGTATTAACTTCTTTTTACTACTTCTTTTTAAGTAGTGAAATTCTGAGAAAATTACAAAATAAATAAACAAATACACTCAAATTCTTTTTCAATTCAATTGATGAAAACATATATGATTGAGAGTGGGAAGTGAACAACCGAAAACAAAGAAGAACAACAGTCGAAGAACCAATAATTCAATCTGTTAAGTTTGAATTTTCATAAGTTAAGGATTTCGTAGGTATATACATGCAGACTCATAGAACATTATAGCCTGCAAATAAACTCCGTGAAAATTGCATCACCAAAAACGAATTTTCATAAAATACTGATTGGATTCGTTTGCCCAACATTTGTCCGCATTTTTCCATCCAAATTTTTATCCATCCACACCCTAATTGAGTTATGACAACATATTTAAAAATGATAACGACAGCAACCCCAGATGCAAATTTTCATAAAATTTCGATGTCACTCGTTTGACAACGTTTTTTTCACGTTTGTCGACCCTTCGGTTTTAAATTTTGAGGTAATTAAAATATACTTTAAGATCAATAAATGCGAATTTTCACAAAAGTTTGATACATTTCCTGTGGCAACGGTTTGTCAACATTTGCTTTCTAAAATTTTTGTTTGCCCACTCGTAAAAATAAACTTTTGACAAAAATACAATTGTACTACTGCATTCTCTAACTGTAAATCTATACAGTCCTATGTACATGATTTATTTGCCAATTATGGATTAATAAATTAAGTTTTTAGCTAATATATTCAATTTTTTAGTTTTTAGAGTTCCGTACCTAAAATATAATTACCCTTCCACCCGAATGTTTATTTACACACGAAGGGTTTCTTACTTTGTTATATCCTGTACGATGGTACGGAACCCTCTGTAAGCAAATCAGACACGCGCTTGATTGGTTTTTGAATAGGTGTTACATTTAAGTTGATTGTTGAAATTTAGCTTGACTTTATTACAATATAAAACAAGCCGTCGGTAGGGTCTGGTGCGATCTCTGAGGTCTACACGAATAGCTTCACAGTATAAAAAATAGTTTAAAAAAAAATCTCGACCGACTGGAGAAGACTCGTTCGAATGTTATGAAATTCTTATCGAGTCATATTGCCGTTAAGACGCTTCGATCAACACATCAATTACGAAAGAATTTTCAATCATTTTCAATTTCCATGCATCGATCGACAACTCAACAAAGTCGTTATCAATTTTTGTTCACGCCATATCGACGACGAAAAAAATGTCGAAGCATGTACGTACCTACGTAATCAAGAATTGGTGTTTTATCCCTCAACATTGGTTTTAAATCCTCTTTAACCTCTCTTAAACCATGAAACATAAAGACATGTTGAAAATTTCGATGTCGAAAATCGTATCCATTACAATAAATTCCTATATTGGGAGGTTAAAAATCTTGCCAATGATGTTATGAAAGTTTACCATAAAATTTGTATAAATTGTGGAGTAATTTTGTATGTTTGTCATAAGTTAATTGTGAATAGTAAACAAAAAACAAATTTTGGACGGAAAAACTTGTATAAATCGTTGTAAAACGTTTGCCATCTGTATTTTATGAAAAGTTGCATTTGGGCCTGCTCATGTTTTAATTTTAATTGTGTCAACTTTAAATAAGAGGGCAGACAAAAATTTTGGTGGAAAATGTGGGCAAATGATGGCCAATTTTGACGAATGTCAAAAAAAAAAAAAAAAACTAAACAAAACGCTATATTATCGAAAATCTTAGGAATTAAGTTGAATGAATGATTATTTGCCGAAAAGTATAATATCAATGAGCGCAATCATGATTCATTAGTTTATTAGTTACAGGACCATTAAATACAAAGACAATTGTGTGCAATAACGTACAATTGTTGATAAAATAGTTTAATAGTAAATAAAACTGTTCAATTGTTTTAATTTACCATCACTCATGATCGATGTATTTTTAGTTAAAGTAGTACGGCTGTCACATGACTAGTTAAGTTAGAAACTAATTTATAGTCATTGAATTTAAATCTAAGTGAAAACAAACAATTGACTTAGTTAATTGTTGAAATACCATGAATAGACAGTATTGATGAACCAATCGTTTGTTTTTTTAACTGACATTCCCATATAATACATACTTAAAAAATTAGCGCCCTTGAGGGTAAACAGTGATATTTACAAAAAAATGTTTCAAACAGAAGTTGTTTACTTTTTTATAAGTAGATAATATTTTTTTATATTTAAATTTTTGTTTTACCTCTAACGGTTTACAAGATGGGTCCTACGGCCCAAGACCCAAACGACCTATGTTGCTCATTTACGCTCTCAACCTTCATTTTTACGCCTTAAGCACGCAATGAATTTCAGTTCAATATTTCTTTTCGTTTTTGTGCTATCGTGTTGACAGACAGACGGAGAGACAGTCGAAAACGGACTAATTAGGTGACATTATGAACAACTGTACCAAAATTTTGTTGGTAGCATCAACATTTTCAAGCGTTACAAACTTGGAACTAAACTTAATATACCTTGTATATATTTAACTAGCTGGGAACTACCCGCTTTGCTGGGCAACATCTCCACCCCTCCCTCCACATTTCCTTGCGTGGGATAATAGTTTTGTAATGTACACGTCATGCTCTTTTATTTGATACCCCACTTAGGTATATTTGTAAATATTCGATATTTCCTTCCCACTTTCTCGCTACACCTTTCTACCCTCCGAAGGTTAAAAAAATTTCTAAATGTAATTTAAAACATTCTGACCAAGTTTTGAACTATTAAAAGCCATAATTGAAAAATATGAATTTTTTATTCATGAACACCCCCGCAACCCCCCTTGTGGGTGGAATTTCGTAAAATCCGTTCTTAGCTGACCTCTACTTGGCAAAAGGAATATTCCTGCCAAATTTCAAGTCTCTAGGTCTTATAGTTCCAGAGATATCGTGATGAGTGACTATCTATCTATCTATCTATATCTATAGAAAGTCTCCTATATATTTATAGATATACATGGTATAATAATTTTAAAAGTAATGGCTGTTTGTGTTGATTCAGTTAAAACCAAAGCTTCTCGCGGCGACTATCACTAATTAATTTGTGGAGATTCATCGTAAATCAATCGGTCAAAAAAATTAGTTTTTAATACAATGGTGAGTCAATTTACCAATTTATTAATTTAGTAATATGTATTACTTAATTACTTATAATAGTTCTTCAGTTGTTGTAGCAGCTGCCAAAATATCTATTTGATGTTTTCTTTGTTCTTGAGATTCTACCATCTCGAGTGTTGTCGTTAGCGCGCTTGTCTGCCCGTTGCTTGCAGCTGCTGTTAGCTACCTGCTCTCGAACGCTCCAGACCGCTCAAGAATCCTTTTGATATTATCGAATAACTCGTAGAATTCGACTCGAATTATTTGTCGGATTTACTTTTTCAGAGAATATTTCTAAGATATTAACTTTAAGAAAATGCAATTTGCGATTTTTTTAAAAATTCTGACTATACTTAACCCTTTAATAGTATCGTAAAAGACAAAATTTTGTATCGTAAAAGATATAAATGCGTCCATTTGATTAGTTTTTTATGTTTTATTTTTGAAAAGTAATGTTTTTTGTTTTGCAAACACTGTTTTGCATATAGTGATAAATTTTCTTCATGATGAAAACTTTTTTGAAGCTCAATCACCGCTTAATTTTCGTATAATTTACATTATTGTGAGTTCTACCATATGGTACTGTGTTAATAATCATAATTTTAAAATGAAATAATTCAAAATTTTGCGCCGCAAGAGCCCCAAAACTGTGTTTATTGTGATCAAGAGACTTTGAACTATGATGTTACCACAAAAACATCCACAGTACTTGTTCAAACAGCCGAACTACTTTAAGCACAGAATGATCTGTTAGATCTCACAAATATTGAAGTGGTAGTTAATATTAAATTAATTATAGTTTGTAGTATACGTGATAGTCAGCGGCGACTTTTCAGGGTATCTTTTGTTACTTTCGTACATAGATTATTAAGTTAGTTTCTGTAATTTGTAAACATAAGTGTAAAAGAGGGGAATCCATTTTATTTAAGATATTTATTTTATGTTATTTTTGAACACTTTTAGTTCGCGTTTTTGCTTCAGAAAATATCATTACGAAAAAAGTTCCATTTATGTAACTGAACAAAAGTAGGGATAATAACTTGTACAAGCGCCAACATTGTTCAATCTACTCTGTATCGTTGACAGATTTACTATCAAATGTTTCAGTAATACAATGACTATTTAGAAAACTAAATTTCCTTTTCTTTCTACGATGCCATGATAACATTTTCAGTAATTATTAGACACGCAGAAGCCTGATCGAAGTTTGTAATAAGATTACCTTACTATTTCCACAGGCATTTTTATAAAAAGTAGATTTTTGTCGTAAAATATCAAATAATTTATTTTTTTGCGGCTTAATAACTCCATTGGTGAAGATATTGTTGATGTCCACCGATCGAAAAAGAACCGATACAAAAAACAAATGAAACCAAACTTTTAAATGCGTTTTTCTCAAATCAATAGTAGTAGTTATCTATTGATCATTATGAAACGTTTTGAAATAAAATCATCGTATTGAAATGAAGTATTTTCTACTGTTATCGCACAGAAATCTACCACATCATAACAATGTGAATCATCTTAAACAATTTTTGAGATGCTGTTCAAATTGTGAAGACAGTCGCTCGACTAGTTAGAACAAACAAAGGACGTGAATCGTCCAGTCATCTGTTCAGCTTATATTATTGTGGAGCACAAATGGATAACCTCATGTAACGTCACCCGTCGTTAATGTAGTTGTTATAAAAAAATCAATCAAATTAAATTTCTTCGACATACTCTTCAAATTACTAACGATACATCAAATTTCATAAGGTTTTTAAACTTTCTTCCTGGATTTTTTTTTTATATATCATTACACTCTTCTGGCGGTAATATTTCAACAATCTGTATAAATGCAGAAATGTAAACTTAAAAAAAGATGATCCCAAAAGTTGTTCTACAATATAATGTCCTGACCATTTTATTTATAGTTAATTTACAATTAATTACCTCTAAAAATTTTTCGAGCTTAAAAAACTAATTGCATTCTATTTATTTATTGGTGAATGCATTAGAGCTGACGGACTAGCTCTATTTTCACATTTAACGGACTGACCGTCATAACTGTTATTCATATGCAATATACAATCTGTATAACAATTTTCAGCTTTAATAAATTCATTGAAATAACACGGCAATTTGATCGTTTTGATAT
This sequence comes from Chrysoperla carnea, assembly GCF_905475395.1. NCBI lineage: Eukaryota > Metazoa > Arthropoda > Insecta > Neuroptera > Chrysopidae > Chrysoperla > Chrysoperla carnea. The sequence goes on from NC_058341.1 coordinate 74,821,629, forward strand.
CATATATCTGACACTTGTTCTATCGTTCGTTTGACTGACCGCAGTATGTGTGTGTACACAACTACTATAACCAATCCTCAAATCAGCTTTTACTCATCATCATTTGGTTGAAAAAAAAGTTACCTAGAATGTTTGCCGGGAGTTTTTATAAATTTTGAGGTGCTCTATTCGAATTTCCACTTTGCTACCTCGTATCATTGCCGCTTGCGGTGCCATATAGGAAAAATTGCGTCGAAAAGTAATTTTTTGACTATATCTCCTTTCCGAGTTATTTTATGAGGAAAAAATTTAGTTATAAAAATAAATTAGAAAAAATTTTCTACAATTTATTTTCAGACCATTTTTTAATAAATTTAATAGTTTCGGCAACGAGCGCAGTAAAGTGTAACCACCCCTTTTAGGGGGTAGAAAAATATATGTTGAAAATGGCAACGGGAATCGATAAGCAAAAAGTGTCATTACTTTCCGAGTTATTAAATAACTCAAATACTTCATTATAACTCCGTAAATTTTCGTGCAAATGATTTGAAACTTTTTCATTTTCAAGGTTTTTAAAGTACATTTAAGAGTGTATTATATACTTTTTTCAAAAAACGTCAAATTTTTCAGTTATTTAACATTAAATACTCGAATCAAAATAAAAATCTTTCATTTAATCTAATCACCTTGCGGCGTTCGTACGTCGAAACTATTGATTTTGCGAAATTGTAAAGACATAAATTGTATCAAATTTTCTGAGGTTTAATTATGTATGTTTCTATTTTCCTCGTTAAATGATTCGAAAAGGAGAAATTGTCAAAAAACTGCTTTTCAAAGCATTTTTTCATTATAGCTGCGGGATCGGCGCAGATACAAGGTAGCAAAGTGGAAATTCGAAAAGAGCACTCAAAATATATAATATCACCCATTTACAAAACTCCCGGAAAACTTTCCAAGTAAAACTACCAGATGAATATACTATTTAGTAAATTCAAAGAATTTTTTTTTGGCCAGGCTCTTAATCCAATATTAATCGGGAGAACGGCAGTGCTCGTGCCAAGTCGAGCGCGAAGCAAACACTGCCGTACCATCCGTTACTGGAACAATTTCGCCGCATTTTCAGGCCCCTATTTGAGGATCTCTGGATAAGACCAGAACGCAGAAATTTTCCTCATCCAGTAAGTTATAACTACATACTTAAAATCCAAAATTTCAAGTCTGTAGGTCATTTAGTTCCGAAGTTAATCGAAAACAAAGTTTTGCATTTATGACACTCTCACTCACTCATGATCATCAGAATAGAACTAGTACTTCCCATAAACTCAGAGAGCTGAAATTTGATACAGAGTTAGGGTTCAATGGCCATATAAAGGGAAAACTATAAAAACTAGGATAATCGAAGATCTGAAGTAGAAAGTAGAAATCCCAAAAACATTATGTAAAAAACTAGCCAAATCTCGATGGAGCTGCTTGTTTATCTTTAAAAAGTTATGAATTCTAGACAAAGTCATGCCAAGTCTAAGGTTCCTTACTGCAATTTCTTTATTATTATAGTTGATGTTGTGTGACTTGGCCGTGGACGTTGACGTGGTCTCAGATTGGTGCAATGGTGTCATGGAGCACCTGGTTTTGTACCCTTGTGTACCCTTCAACGGCCAAGTCACACAACATTAACTATAATAATAAAGAAATCGCAGTAAGGAACCTTAGACTTGGGACACGACTTTGTCTATTCATTACTTTTTAGAGATAAACAAGCAGCTCCATCGAGACTAATTTTGATCTAACAAATCACTCTGTATGAAACGATTAACATCGCTCGTATCGTAAGTTTATATTTCAACTATATGTATATGTGGCAGATGGATTGCTTTACTAAGTTGTTTTACAAAACCATTAGTAGTTATTTTACAAAGCAGTACTTTTATGCAAAACAGCTTAACAATGTTCAGCTAGATTTGCCAAGTTAAGACGTGATACAGAATGGCTTATCCGTAGTCACAATAAGCGTTTGGCGTAGAGTGATTTTGATGAAATAAAAAAGAGTAAATAATTACTGTTACAAGCTAACATAATTAATAGAGAACTTGCATTAACTTTTTTTACCAATAGTTCATATATAAATGATAGAATAATTTATTTAAAGTATATTTAAGTAATTTTTTTTAACTTACTAATTCCAATTTGTTCTTAATTATAAATAAAGAGTTAGATTTTTGAATAAAAAGAAGCAGTGATCTATTTACAACCGTGAGCCAATAGGAATCACGCTAAATTTACATTTTTTAGTGTTTCTATTAGTACAAGAGTCGGTATAAGGTCGATCTTCACTCATTTGATAACCAGTTGAGACATATTTTTTAAGAAATTTTATTGATTTTTAACATGACTATCATATTTTTTCCATCGAAAAGTGTTCATGGCTATTATTAATTTCATTAATTTTAATGAAATTAATAACGTCTTAGAACGTTGGATTATTTAGACTTAGGTTGTGGGGTCGAATCTAGGCAGCGACAGTGTGAACAATTTATAATTAATGGGTGTGCAGAATTGATCACATTGTCGTCGCTTGGATAAGAACGAAGTAACCGACTCCACCCACATCAAAAGTGTAATTGTAAATATGTTTGTTATTGAATAAATAAAGATTAACAAATAATGATGTGGGTGGCCTCTGTGATAAGGCGTATGTCACAAAAACGGAGGTTAAATCCCCACTATATCTTTTTTAATTAATTTTTTCTATGGACGGTTTTTTTCCAGGCAAGCCTATACCATTGTTTTCTTTATAAAATTATCTTTCTTCTGATACCAATTTCTATTGGCTAACAGATCGATGTAGGTACGTATAAAGCCTTATCTGTTTATACTTGATGATGTAACTTCACCAATCTGATAGCTAATCGAAATTAGTATCAGAACAAAGATAATTTAGTTACGACATTAATGATATAGATTCATTCACGGTTTTTTATAGTACTTTTAAAATGTGTATGGTATACTTTGTCAAAAAAACGTCCAATTTTTCAGTTATTTAACGTTAAATGTTTCGAATTCCAATCGCCAATAACACGGAAAGTATTCACTTTTCGAAATATACCTAAATGACACTTTTTTCTTAGATTTCATTGCTCTATCAATTTCCTTTGCCATTTTTAATATTTTCATATATTTTTCCACCTTTTAAAAGGGGTGGTTACCAACCACTGGACAAAAGCACCACTAGACACCATATAACTTTTGATCTAGAGGGTGAACGAAACCTAATCCCAAATTTGCAGGTGCATCAGACTACAGGAAAGAATTTAGAGGTTTAAGCTTCGTTTACTGATGTATTAACATCTACAATTGATTCGGCAATCCATCTGCGACATATATAAATATTATTTTCTTCTACGTGTAACTTTATATATACTTGAGAGCAAAAATAACTAAACACTAGACAGTCTGGACGTGGGTTCATTTTGAATTTATTCTTGAACGGCTTCAATAGCAGGCGTAGACGGGTTGTCGATGTTCTAAGAAAAGCGTACTTTAAAACTTTATGTATACAAGTTATTTGGTAATTTGATGGTAAATATTTGAGCTTATTTGAGGTAGCAGGTCAACAAATCATATCAGTCATAAAACTGTTCTTACATGTTGGTTATTATTGCGTTCAATTCAGAATTCTTATGGGAAATGTTTTTCGACTAAATTTGGTAGAAGATAGTTCTTAATTTGTATTTGTTGTTTGTGAAGAATATTTTTCGGCAGAAATAATATAATAGCATTATGACAATATCTTTTAGTAGTATTTGTTATTAGCTCGCGGATCATAATTCCACATTATTAATCAAATATTTGATCAAAACCATTCGATAATTGTCAAATTTGTTTGATAGCAAAGCGATTTTTTGAAACACTGACATCTCGAAAACCGCAAGGTTAGGTAAAAAAAAGTCATAATATAAAAATTAATATCCAATTTTGAATCAAATATTCGATCAAAACCACAAAATAATCGTAAATTTATTAAATATCAAGATTTCATCAAAATAATGAATTTTTTTAACGCTTTTATCTTTAAAAATTTCCCAAAAAAGTATTGGAAAAAATGAGAAAGGACAAAAAATGTTTAAAATACTAACATTTAACTCACGCGCGGCGTATTTTTTAACACACTTATACGAACTGTATGCGAATGGTCCTGTAAAAATTGGACTTATACTATTTAATTTCGATCTCCTTGGTCATTTTTCGATTTTATTACTTCGACTAATGAAATTTACTTTAGCCGCACTGCTTATTACAAGAAAACTATTTTTGGTAATACTCAATCAGGCTGGTGATTTAGGAAAGCTGTTAGCCAACTGATTTGGCCTAAGTAACCATTAGGCAATGCAAAACCTTAACACGTTCACACGTTCTTACTCGTTCGATAAATGTTGTGTAATGAACTATCGTTTCACGTGTAATGAACTATCGTTATCGAGTTTATACTTTAGAGAAAAAAATAGCTTTAGGTACAATCGATTAGTCCCAACTACCAATCGTATACTCATACACGGTGAGACTATATGGCGTTTACTACAATGCTGGTATGATATACAGACAGATAGTATATTATCTATGTTATCATAAGTAATATTACAGTACTGAATAGAGCTATCCACTTTAAGTATTGTGGATAATGCCAACCAGTATATACGAGGCGCCCATACTGCATTGATTGATCCGCCATAACTATTGCTAATGTTAATATAACCTCAAAACAGTATTCAAGTTTGGAGATAATGGTATAGTGATATCCCCAAAAAATTTCTCACTGTGTAAGATATAAATACCATCAAAGATAATAAATGAGAAATCTAGCATATTTCGAATTAATTTCGATTTTTGCCCCAATTTTTTGCATTATATAAATACGCATTATGTTATACTATTTGTTATGGCACAGGCGGAAGGGTCCTTCAACGCTTGTACGTAATTTATCGAACTAAAAAGAATTTTTTTTTAAATAAACCTCGCGCGCTTAACTTGAAGTAACCCACCTTTTAATATACTGAAAATAATATGTCATGACAATATTTAAGTTCAACCAATATACTACTATACTATACCTAAATTTAATAATTATGAAAGGTTTTTAACCATAAATTCCTAAAAAAAAAATACGTGCAAATAGGGGTAGGGGGTATGTCAATGTTTGATTTCGATCTGAATGCGATACGTCATTTAAGTGAAGCCCTTAGCCACTGTGACCAAATAAGCAACGAGTAACGTACAATATTAGAGTAATTATGATTAGATAATTCATGCTGATGATGAAAACATGGTAGTCGAAATATGTATTTATTTAATATAAAAATTGATCTAGAAAATTGGGAAAAATCGAAATTTAATATAAACAAGCATCATATCTCTTGTAGATACTTATCGTGCAATTTCACTTCGAAATTATACTGTCATGTTTTAATTGTAGATTTGTATAGCTAGATTCTTTTCTCAAGGTATACTAAGTTTAGTCACAAATTTGTAGTGCATAAAAATATTGATGCAACGAACAAAACTTTGGTATAGGTGTTCATAAAATCCATTTCCAGTTGTCAATTCGTCTGCCTGTCCGCCTGTCTGTGGGCATGATAACTCAAAAACAAAAAGGGATATCAAGCTGAAATTCTTATAGAGTGCTCAAGGCGTAAAAAGTGAGGTTGAGTTCGTAAATAAACAACATATTGCTACTGTAACCAAACTGTTAGAGGTACCTAGAACAAAAGTTTACATGTAAAAAATGTTCCTTCTGTTTCAAACTTTTTTTTCGTAAACCTCACTGTTTACCAGCGAGGACGCATATTAAGTTCGAACATTATACAGTACGTCTTATTATGTTTGCATATGGTAATATCAGTTGCGTGTATGACACCACAGTCGTGTTATATATACACGACTGTGTGTGGCTATTTATGAGTGATTATCTTTCTTTACTTACAAAACGTAAAAAAACAAACGATTGTATAATCAACACTATCTATACATGGTATTTCATCAATTAACTCAGTCAATTGTTTAAAAAAAGAAGAAAGTTATTCTCGAAAGTCTCTTTAGGGACCACGGTGGATTCAAAGAATTGTGTACCACTATACCGATTCGGCATATGAAATGTTTTCGAAAAAAGTACTGGTCATTTAAAGTTTGACTCTTCAGCGAAGGATACATTCATTTGACCTAGGATTTAATAAATTTGGATATCTTCATACGTGTTATTCTAGATGTGGAAAAATTTATTTTATCGGCGAATATTTTGGGTAAGTTGCTGAAAAATTTATTCACGTGTTCAATTCATCAGTGACATTCGACAGTATAACTTGAAGGAAAAAACTAAGTCCATATATAACCCATTCAGATGTTTTAAATTTTGTTTAGCTGGACTTAACGTGAATCGTTCCAATCGATCCCAATCTAAAAAGTTCAAAGATAGGCAGGTACTTATACAAAATGTTTAAATAATAGAATATTTCACTTATTTTAATTTGTTTCTTAAATCTTGCGTTACTGCAACAAAAAATCCGATCTTTATTTACAGAAAACATTTGATATTCTACATCTGAAGACATTTATATTTATTTATATAATACGAACGATTCAATTACTTTAATGTCTTAATACATTACTTCAATTGATAATTCAGGAAACAATTGTAATTCTCTTCAACGATAAAAATATCTAAGTAAGTGTATAATAAAAGTTATATTTAATTATAAATATCATTTTTATTTGCAAGAAAAAAAAAAGCTTTCATGGTATTTCATAGTTTTCATTAACATTTTAATTGAGAAAGTCATGGTTTATTCATTTTTATAAAACTTAACTAAAATAAAGACTAACATTTCAAATCTTAATGGTTTCATAGCAGCACTCACTCTCTATACTTGATCCTTTTTAACCCCCGAACCCAAAAAGGGGGGGTTTGTGTATCATATTGCTTAAACGGATGAACCGATTTAAATTTTTTTTATTTCGTTTGAAAGATAATTTAATGAGGAGTTTCTTAGCCATCTTTTAAGTGCGAGTTTAGGGTTCCGTACCCGGGACAAATAAAAAATAGACTATTATCCTCAAAATCGATTTAGTTTCTCCAAACTCTAAGGAAAAAGCTCTAAGGCTCCAGGCTCTAAGGAAAAAGGTGATTTAATAGGGTTTCGTACTAGAAAAAAATTAATAAATTTCACTTATAACCTAGTTAAATGTTTAGTATTGTGGACTAGCGTCGTGGCCAGCATAAATTTCATTTGCAACCTAGTTAAATGTATAGTATTGTGGACTATTTTCGTGGCCAGCTTATCAGGTAAAACCGAAAAAAGTCGAAATTTTTGCACTACCCATGTACGCATTCGATTTATCCTCCTCTTAAAATATAGAAAAGTTTTTAAAAAACAGCTGTATCTCTGCAAAAAACCATCGAATTTAGAACTATAATAGCTCGTTTGAAAACTTGTACTAAAAAATTTGTACACCCCTTGTCGCTTTGAACGGAGGATTGAAGGAGTGAAATGCTATTCTGAAATCTTTAGGCGCGTACCAAAATTTTAAAGATTATTTTACTACAAATTTGTACAAAGACATTCGAAAGCTTGTTTATTTTTCTTGAAAATGAGCTGTAAAAATTCCACATCCGAGCATTTTGTACCAAATTATTCGCATTCCAAGTAAATTTGAAAGCAATAATTTTTTATCAAAATGTTTAATAACTAGAGCGAGCGTGTATTGTGTGCCTTTATTGTGGAAAAATTCTGTTATTTTAAAAATGAAAAGTGAGAGAATCATAAAAGTTTTTACAAAACAATATGCCAGGGCTTAAAGAAGACAGTTTATGTTTTCGAACCAGGTGAAAAAGATATTTTCAAAGGGACAAATATTTAAAAAAATACAGGATTTTAATTCAAGAAGAGTCAGTTTTGCTTGGAAAGCGAATATCATGGTCCAAAAAACTCTTACGGGAACTTTTTATAGCAAAAAAAAAATTTTCAAAAAAAAAAACAAACAAACAAACAAACTATCGATTGGTCTTACTTAATTTGTTGGGAAATAATTTTTAAAAGTTTGGTATTCTTCTTAAAATATAGAAATACCATTTCACAGTTCAACCCTCCGTTCGAAGCGACAAGGGGTTATCAAAATTTTTCAGCTATAGATTCCAAGGATAGAAGGTCCAAGTTTTCCAATGAGCTATTACGGTTCCAAATTCGATGATTTCCGAAAGATACGCCTTTTTAAAATTTTGGACAAATTTTGTGCTAAAAAAATTTTTATGATGATATATAAAAGCTTGAAACGTGCATGTTACAAGTATTAAAGAAATTTGATTCGCAATTTTCTTTTAAGTAAGCTTGTACTGTAAAAATCTTATTTATTTATATTTTTTATATTTTCAACATCTCTGAATCAATGAAAAACATCCTTGAATAACTAAAAGACAAACAGTAAATCGAAAATAATTAAAAGTATACTTTTGAAGAGCACAAAAAATGATATTTTGTCTCAAGTTATAACTACAATTTGCCGCTATTTTGAAAATTAGTAAAAAATGAGTTTTTTACCATAAATGCCTGTTTTTTTAGATTTTTGCCATTTGAAGTACGAAATCACATTTCAGGCTTTATATCAAGATAAGGAAGCCGTAGTTCGCGTAAAAATACACCGATTTCCATAAGGCAGACATACCTTTAAACGAGATTTGTCTAAGTTACAAGTCCTTGTTAGTTAAAGGATAGGGGCCATTCATTAATTACGTACGCATTTTAAGAGGAGTGGGGGTTAAAAAATCTATTCACGTGCTTATGTGGGGGAGGGGGTGGTTTAAACCCATTCTTAGGTAAGATTTTATGAGTTGAAATTTAATATTAGAAAAAATGTAGTAATTTAATGTACATCGCGAACTGAAGTCTTTATGCTAAAGAATGAAAATCTTTAATTTACGTCAAACTGTGAATTTAACTTAATAAATCTCTTATGTGAATCTTATGTAAGTGGGGAAAGGAGAATGTTCCAGATATCTTATGTATACTTACTTGGGGGGAGAGAGGGTCAAAAATCGTCAAAATTATGCTTACGTAAATAATGAATGGCCCCTATAACGCAAAAACCAACGGAACCCGCACTTGACCGGTTTTCAATTATTGTAGTGGGTATTCCGGTTAGTTTTTGTAGTGGGTTTTTCGGTATTTGAATTTGCTTAGCATGTGTGTACATTTTTAAACGTCAAAGCCGTAGTTTATACAAGCTAGTAAGTAAAAAGTAGAAATAATAATGAATAAGTTTAATGTTGACACCAAACAAACCAAAATAAAAATTCGTTCAGTTGAAAAACTCTGTGACTATAGAGCTCGTATGACCACACTGGCTAAGGCGCTTGGCATGAGTACAAGAAATCCGGGTTCGAGACCGGGAGCGAGTGTATTTTAAATTATTTTTAATTTAATAACGTATGTTACTAACAGTCCTTGTGAAAACTACACGTGGTTTTTATACGAAAAGTATATTTTTTGATTCACGACAGATGCTAATACAAGTAATGAAACTTGTGAATAGAACTAAGGAATGAAACTAATTACTTTCAAGCAACACCATTATGTCAAGTACCTAATGTTAAGTAGATTTGTGATGTTTAAACATAAAAAATTTTTCTTTTCAAGTGAATATTCGATCAGATTAACGTTTCAAAAAGCGTATAGTTATTATTATATTGCTAATCGATAGCTTGGTATATTGCTAATCGAGAATAATTTTTCCATTAAAATCCCCTTACTACTTCACATCGATACTGAACAATATAATAAAAGTTATAAAAAAATATCAAATTTTGTAGCATTTTTATTAATTGTACGACAATTGTGTACAATAATGTAATTTATAGTAATTGCAACGTTAATTAACCAATAAAGGGATAAGTATCTTCCGCTTACTACCTATACTTCGTACACATTGAAATTTTGGTAAGTGGCGCACAACAGATAAGTTAAAATACAATCCTAATTTCCTGAATTTACTAAAAATTGTATATATAATTGACAAAATACTACTTACGCAAAGGCCTTCTAAATGGCCAACGATGTTGATGGATCCAGCTTTCCTATCCGACTTTCCTTTTAAATGTTACTAACATTTCTATATTTTGATAAATTTTTTTAATCAAGCTTCCAAGCGGTATTCGTAAAAATCTCAAAACACGGAATGCAAATTTTCAGATTGTCATTTACCATCTCGCCATTGTTCAAAAAGTTGTCATCCGTTTTTATTGGACTATTTTTGAAAAGTTAAATTTTTAAGGCGAAAAACCATAAAAAATAAGGCGAAAATAAATATATGCGAAACAGAGTTAATCTTGCTTAGATCGAATGGCAATATAAATATGGCTTCTTGGGGGCTTCAAAGTAATATGTACCAATGTCATCCGGTTTCAGTAATATTTCCCCCACTTTCTACCGCCAAAACCTTTAAAATTGAATGACTCGAGAGTTGTTCAATCAATTTAAGAGGATTTGGGGGTGGGAATTGGGTTGCAACTTTATTGAAAACGAGTGGCATTGAAATATATTACTTTTGAAGCCGCCAAGAAGCATTATTTATGTCACCATCCGTTTCAAACAATATTAAGCTTGTTTTTTTTTAACTATGATTATTCGACATCTTAAAAATTTAAATTTTCAAAAACATCCCAGTAAAAACGCACGGCAACTTTTTGAACAATAAAGACGTAGTAAATGACAATCCCTGAAAATTTTAAACAGCTAGCAAAGTAAATTTTGTTTAAAATTCCTTGCTCAAAGTCCACATGTCGTTTCGGTGGGAAATTTTGTGATAAACTTTGGGTAAAAACGTTCTGTTAGCCGCAGCTTGCTTCGGTGAACAAGTAAAAAAAATCCAGTGGGATTCCAGAGTAAAGGCTTGTTTAAGCGTGTATGGATCTCAGTTTGAACAGACTCTTTAAAAGATTACGGTACGTTGACATTAAGCGGAGTTAGTTTCAATTTTTAATTTCACATTTACTTGTGGCATACCTTTGGAAAAGAGGGTGGAGCGTTATAAACTTGTCACCTTCTATAATTTTTACTGTAAATTTGTAAAATTAGCATTAAAATTGTTTTTTAGAATGTAGTATATTCGAAGGCGATATTAATCGGTAAGGACACAATCTTCATAATGCAATCATTCTACAATTCACTTGTTGCAATCTAAAATAGATATCTATTTAAATAAAAAATATCAAAACTGTTGATAAAATCACTTCTTACATATCTTTTAAAAAATTATTCAGCAAAATTATTTCAAGAACTTCGTAGTACTAAGCATATATATAATAATAATGTTTCTTTTAGATAATATCAGCAGAATACAGATTCGGTATACATCTCCGTTACACATACAAAAGTGTCTATAATGTACGGAATGTTATTTGAATGAGAACAAAAAACCACCCTTACAAAATCTATCAATATAACTTGCGTATTTTTTCTATCTTCAAAAAAAAAATCTCATTGTGTTGGTCTTGAATGTATACACACTTGACTTAGGTATATCTTTTTATTGAAATCGTTGAATTTCGTAAACATTTTTATTTGGTGAATTTAAAAAACTGCCTTTGATCAGAATTGTCAGGGTACTTTGTGATAAACACATAAATCTGATAGAGATCAATGTATATATACACATATATACCAGATAGAGAACGTCACACTCTGAGTTCTGTTTGATCGATGATTTAAACAGTTTATCTTTTTTGATTTAGGATTCCGTACGTAATTTTCATTTAATAATGTAACCCACAGTCAGGGTGATTCGTGAAGCATGGACCGAACATCAGGAGTGTCTTCTACAGGTGAAAACAATGTAAAAAAACCTTAATGTAGTTATCTGACTGCCAGAGATGCTACAAAAACCGTCACAGATTCATTGAAATACCTTAAGAATCAGTTTTACAAAGGTTGCAATATAAAATAATGACTCCTCCTACCGTGAGACAAATATTTCCATCACACAATAAATATTTTTGCCGTTTTTTATTTCCCATGTAATAAACTAATGCAAACTTCGACAAATAACCTTAGAGCAAGTTTGTAGAGTATAAAATTCCTATATATTATAAATGTGAAAGTAAGGATGTTTGTTTGTTTGTTTGTTACGCTTTCACGTCAAAACTAGCGAATAGTTTTTAATGAAACTGTACGGTGGTTTTTACTTTCAAGCCCAGTGAAGCGGGCGGATATGAAGCTAGTATTCTGAGAGTTCATGTGAGAATTTTGTCTCCTTTGGGCGTAATACATAGATTACCGTAAAATTAAAAAAAAATTCATTGTTATAATAAATTTTCTAGATTTCCGCCATTCTGTTCTGAGCTTTTACTGCTTCTTCTATGAAGGGTGGCAATTGTGTTTACCGGAATGAAAACGTTGAACTAGTGTGCCATGGCTCAAAAACATTTGAGAACATGTTCATTCACGGTTTGAGTCACAAAATGCCTTACACATATTCAAATTTAGAATATGCAAATATAGAAGATGTTTATGTTTTTTGTAATGGGAATGCTACAGCTACTGCTGAAGAATACCGCCAAAAGTTTCCAATTCAGAGATATCCGAACAAAAACAATTTCCAGCCTTTTCACCAAACTTTGCGAGACTGGAAGTTTCCCAGTGTTAACAATTTACTTATTGAGATTTAGAAGAAATAGAGGTATTTCTGGATTTTCAGAAGCAGATCTAACGCCCAATTCACGAAGAACTGGCACTCAATTGGGTATTTCAAAAGTAAGAGTGACAATCACCTTACCCGTGCAAGACTTCTACCCATATCATGTACAGTGAGTCCAGCATCTACAACTGGAAGATTACCAAAAACATATGGAATTTTGCCGGTGGATAAGTAGTATAATCCCCGTTTTGTACGGCGCAAACTTACCGGTGAAGCCACATTCAACCGTGACGGCATTGGTAATGTTTACAATAGTCATGTTTGGTGACGAAAATCTAAATGAAACAGTTGAAAATAATCTTCAACATAAATTTTAGCCAAACGTATGGTGTGGTATGATGGTTTTTTACTTGACCCTTGTATCTTAGAGAATCACCTCACAGGAGATAACTTCCTGCATTTTTCATAAAACAAGAAGCTACTACAAATGGATGTTCCTTTAAATGTCGGAACACATATGTACAATCAACACGATAGAGCTCCTTCATATTTCGCTCGTCAGGTCAAGGTAAATTTGGACGAAAGATTTCCAGGGTGTTGGATTGGTTGGTCGTGGTGGTTCTATTAATTGGTCTGCAAGATCTCGAGACTTAACAATCTTTGATTACTGTTCATGGGGCTAGTTAAAAGATGAAAGTGGACACTCCATGCGTACTAATCCATTCGAAATGCTGCAGTGGATCTTAAACAAAGACGAGATACAATGAGAAAAGATATTTTCGAAAAGTTACTGTAATCTATGTCTCACGCTGAAAGGAGACAATGCACCCTCTCATATGCACCCTCAGAACTTTATTAAGAATATTTTATTTACAAACTTTTTCCAAGGTTGTTTGTCCAAATTGGTATTAGTTTCTGCAGTATCTGACTTGGAAGATCACGAATGGAAAAACTGTTTATTCTATTATGGCAATAGTTGTCTCACGGTGGAAGGAGTCAAGATTTTATATCTGTGACGGCCTTCGTAGCATCTCTTCTTGACGGGTTCTATACAAATCGAATTATTTTTATTAATTACGCTATAACTTGAAAACAAATTAAAAGCGGATAACAACATTTGTGTTTTTTACATTACTTTCATGTGTTGAAGACACTCCTGTAGCTCGGTGCATTCCTCGTCACTCACCCTGTATGGGTGGGTTAGATCCAGCACAAACTGACGCAACAAAACATTTTTTAACAAAATTTGTTTCTGATGAAAACCGTCATTAAAAATGTAAAATAAAGCTTTAGATTTATAATACATATATATTGTACAAAACGTTTTGTCGATGTCAGTACCACTGCTCAATCATTTAACCTTTAAACAAGGCAATATTCTTAATATAGTTTTGTCTTATTTGTTTTATTAAGTTACGGGGGAGCAAGGCTTTCTTAATTTTATTTAAAAGATTTTTCTAAGCATAACATTTTTGTTACTTTTTGCATATTTAGTAGTATTCGAAATGATACTTTTGTTGAATGAAATAGTAGAGCGTTTTATCTCTGGAAGGTACCCCAGTCCACCGTTAGCTTCCTTCCAAATATAAAAAAAAAAAAAAAAACTCACATGATTACACAAACGCGTTGAGGTATTTATTTATAAGGCATTTGTAAAGATGTACTTTTCAATGATATAAAGCTGTAAAAAAAACTTTTAGGACTACTAACCCTGTATGTAAGCTGCTAGAAATTTTCAAAGTTGTCCACATTTAACATGGAAAGAATAGCAATCCATACTATTTAGCAGATATTTTTTAAGCAAACTTAGTTCACATTTTAGAAAAAAACAAAAACAAAAAAACAAAAAAAAAAAAACAAAAAAAAAAAAAAAAAAAAAACAAAAACAAAAAATATGTAAATAAACAGGTTTATGAAAAAACAAAGATTACTTTTTGACGAATATTTAATCCAGAAGTAAACTGTAAAAGCGCCACCGTTATTGAATTTACTCTGTGTATTGTGACTATGAGATGCTTATACACAGTATACACTGATTGGCAATATTATGATAGTATTGGTAGTGTTGACAGATTTACTGAAGTAATACACTACTATTTAGAGAAGTGTATTTTTTTGTCTTTTAAAGGTATCGCGTTCTCTATTATGCCGTTAGATTAGTTAAAAAACCTTAAAAACACATACGTTCACGCTTTCATTTAAATTTTATACCATGTATATATGAAATATCAAGGTATACTAAGTTCAGTCCCAAATTTGAACGCTTAAAAATATTGATGTCACGAACAAAATTTTGGTATAGGTGTTCATAAAATCCATTTATGGTTGTCCTTTCGTCTGTCCATCCGCCTGTCTATCTGTCTATCCGTCTGACAACACGATAACTCAAAAACGAAAAAATATATCAAGCTGAAATTTTTATAGCGTGCTCAGGACATAAAAAGTGAAGTCGAGTTTGTAAATGAGAAACGTAGGTCAATTGGGTCTTGTTAACCGTCAGAGATAGAGCAAAATTTTAAATATAAAAAGTGTGTCATATAAAAATAAACAACTTTTGTTTGAAACATTTTTTCGTCAACATCACTGTTTACCCGTAAGAGCGCAAATTAGGCGCAAAAAAAATAGTATGTATCGGAATATCAGTTATGTGTGTATGATATGTATGTATAATGTCTCTAAGAGTCGCTATATTTTTTTACTTACATGACGAAAAAAACAAACGATTACGTAATCAACACTGTCTATACATGGTTTTTCATCAATTAACTGTGTCTTTGTTTTCAATTGTTTTTTTAAATTTAACTAGCTGTTAAACCCGCTTCGCTGGGTTGTTTTTGCACATTTAAATATCAAAATTGTTAAATGAAAGACTTTTTTTTTAATTCTCTCTGTGTGTACGGAACAGTAAGATTTTTTTGGCCGATCCCAATATTATGTCTACACTCTCTGTGTGTACGGAAAAGTAAGGGAAAGATCGATAGAAACCCATGGAACATTCCAGAATATTCGAGAAAGTTCTAGAAAATTCGATAGAAATCCATAGAACATTCCAGAATGTTCGAGAAAATTCGATAGAAATCCATAGAACATTCCAGAATGTTCGAGAAAATTCTAGAAAATTCGACAGAAACCCATAGAACATTCCAGATTGTTCGAGAAAGTTTGATAAAATTCAATAAAAATCCATACAACATTCGAGAATATTCGAGAAAGTTCTAGAAAATTCGATAGAAATCCATAGAACATTCCAAAATGTTCGAGAAAATTCTAGAAAATTCGATAGAAATCCATGGAACACTCCAGAATTTTCGAGAAAAATCGAAAGACATTTGCGCCAGTAGCGCCATCTAGTGAAAATTGTACTATTGACAGTGGCGCCATCTATTGAAAATTATTAGAACTAAAAAATCGAAAGACATTTGCGCCAGTAGCGCCATCTAGTGAAAATTGTACTATTGGCAGTGGCGCCATCTATTGAAAATTATTAGAACTATTTTTTTAATCTATTTTCTATGAATTCCTAGATCATTTTTAATTCCACCCCCACCAAACTCCCTTATTCACAATGGGAGCCTAAGGGCTACCCAATGACATAATCCCCTACCGAAGGTCAATGGTTAGTTTTAGGGAAAATCGGGGACATACAAACAAACACTCTCTTTTTATATATATAGATAGATAGATTTACCAAAACAAATTCATTTGTTCACTAGTGTTATACCGAACCATTTATAATATTTTTTTCATACTTGAATCGGTATGAATATTATAAAGTTTAAGGTAGTACTTCCATGAATACAAAACTCTTTAGTGTGTAATAATATTATGAGTAGTTGATAAGAATAACCACACCCTTGAGAATTTTCTTAAAAGAAATTTTCGTTATCAATGATGGAACTTTTTGTATTAGTTAAATGTACGTACCAGTATACTAAAAGTAAAACTTGTCTTAAATTTTTTGGTATCAAGAAAACCATTCTTGCTTGTTTTGTTTTATAAATAAACAAAACAAAACAAGTCAAACAAACAATTGAGTCAATTGTTGAAATACCATGAATGGACAGTGTAAAAAAGATAGTCACTCTAAGATAGCTACCCTCGTATTATATATACACGACTGTGATATCACATACATACAAACTGATATTCTCCTATGATACATACTATAATGTTCTAACCGAATTTGCAGACTCGCGGATACACAGTGATGTTTACGAAAAATGTTCCAACAAAAGTTGTTAAATTTTTTATAAAAAGGAACATTTTTTAAATTTAAACTTTTGTTCTCTAACGGTAAAGATGGGTCTCGGACCCAAGATTCAATTGACCTATATTGGTCATTTACGAACTCAATTACACTTTTTACGTCTTGAGACAGACAGCCAGACAGACAACCAGAAATAGTCAGTTTACATAATTTTATGAACACCTGTACCAAAATTGTTTCGTAGCATCAATATTTGTAAGCTCTAGTTACAAACTTGGGACTAAACTTAATATACCTTGATATATAAGGATTGTGGGTTAATACATAGTATAAAGATTGCGGTCGTGGAACTCCCTTTAGGAACATAACTAGTTTTGGATGTAAATAGTACAAAAATGTAAAATTC
Source organism: Chrysoperla carnea (assembly GCF_905475395.1). Lineage (NCBI taxonomy): Eukaryota > Metazoa > Arthropoda > Insecta > Neuroptera > Chrysopidae > Chrysoperla > Chrysoperla carnea. Next base: position 74,838,893 of record NC_058341.1, read on the forward strand.
GTGTATTATAATAAATACAAATTACATAAAGTAGGTGAATATAGTGGTTGTCATGAATGTGACACACATAAAGCATATCTCACACTGTTACGTGATTAATGGTGCCAGTTTGCTCACCATGGCAAGCCGCGTTAAAAACTTATAAATATGCATTTAAATGTGTATTGAGTAAATGGTGATCTAGTATATTTCAGCATTGGGTATTATTTCTCAGACAATATCACTTTGTCAAAAATAGTGCACTATAGGAGCATGTTTTTATGAGTTTGACTATAATGAACATACTACCTTAATAAAAAAATAAATAAAATATAATAGAATAGAAGTACTTAGAAAGTCGCAGCTTTTGTCATTCAGCTCTATTAATCTTTGCACTTTTAATATACCTACATTCCGAAAAAAACACTTACCAAAAATCGGCATTTCTTCTTACAACAATTTTAGCGGTATGGTTTTCTATAATTGTGAGAAATACAATTTTTTCAAGTGTTTCTTAAAAAAAATAGTTCATACTTGTTCATATATAATTCCGGACAATTCTTTATTTTTCAGTTAAATGAACATTAGAGTAGATTGTTCTAAAATATAATAAATCTATACATGAAAATTTATAAGACTCGTTTTAATAGAGTAGTTTCTTAAAGTGGTAGGGGAGACTGGGAACAGTTGATTTAAAAAAAAAAAATTGTTCGAGTTACATGCCGGTGAAGTGGGGGCTAAAAAAACACTCCATTCTTCTTGAAACAATAACAGTTTGTTGTGATTTGAAACAAAAAAATTGGAAAAAAACTTAATCAGGAAAAATGTCGCCACCGTAAAAAAAAAAAAATTCAAAAAATGGCGAAGAGAACAACGTTTTTATTAACCCCTTTTTTGGACCTATCGAATTTTTAAAACATACTTTAAATAGAAATTTTTTAAAATAAAGATATTTATAGAAGATACATTTCAAAGGAACTCACTTTGGATTAATCGGCGATCCGAGGTCGATAAATTGGGCTTTTTTCTACTTAATATGCAATGTCTTGGAAAGTTATTTCTGCTAACCGAGCTGTTTTACCTTCTTTTGAAGCAGCAGTGCGATCAATTCGAACTTCGTTATTAGAAAATCTGCTGTATCCGAAAATAGTTTGAATATTGAAAAATCCATTTGAGGACATGTTTTTAAGGGTCTAGCCTTTCAAAATATGCAAAAAATGAATTTCTTTAAATTTCTAGACCAGAATACTGCCTAAATATGCCTTAACAATTTTTGTTTGTTTGGGTAAAAGGTCTGTCGTTGTGGTATAATCCTATTGAACAGATGATATCACATAAACGGGAGAAGTTTTTCCCAGACAAAAAAATTGTAACCACCTAAACGGTACAACCTAAATGGTAAAGGTACATTGTTCAAAAAGATATTACCAATTATATGGATGAGACGTGTATTTTTATGAGCATAATACACATAATATAAGAGTACATATGTTCTATTAAACCTAGTAAGTTATTTATATTCTACTTTTATATTATTTATATTCTTTTAATACACGTCTCAACCATTCAAGTGGAAACTTTTTTTCGACAATGTGTTCCCCCCATTTATGTGGTAACATCTCTTTGGGCATAGTGCCTCTCGTTTATATGGCAACATCTTATTGAACAACTTTAGCAAAAAAAAAATTAAATAGAATATTATAGTAATAAAGAAAAAATTATTGCATTTATGAATTCGCCCAATGTTATTTATAAGGTTGTGAAAACTTCGTAAAAAAGTCGACCGCTCAGGGCTATACTTAACCATTGGGGGGGGGGGGTTGAGGAAATACTTTGAGGGGGTTTTAATCAGGTTTTTACAAATTACCTAAAACGTAGGTATGTTATTGTAGACGCTGAGTGAGTTTCCTATGCATTTACAGGTCCCACCAAACAAGGAGTGTATTTCGACCTATTTTGACCCACTAATCCAAATTTTCAACTTGCTCATCGATCAGACTAGGATGAAATTTGTTAAAAACAAATTAATTGTTTATGCGGCCATAGGTCCTAAACTATTCACAATTTTAGAAAACTTTCGTACCATTTCATTCTACATGACAAATATTTCGTTTTTTATTCGTCTTGATACGATCAGTAGAATCGGAGATATGATTAAAATTTTAAATAAAAATGATATGGCATAAGGTCGGAACGCAGAGCTTGGATTGAAACGTCCGTCGATTGGCCAATAAATAAAAAATTTTGTACTTTAAGGTACTAATTTTAAAGGTATGATGAGTCTATATTTTAATTTTATGCACTTAAAAATACGTTTTATACAATAGCAACGAAGCTAGCACGATTGTAAATATTATCATTAAGTTTTATCATTTTTCCAACCCGCTATTAGTTTATAAGTCGAAAGCGAGCCTTTAGCGAAAGAAAATCCCATAGGTATATGCGAAAATTGCAAATTTGTTCTAGTATAAGAATCTATTTTTAATTTTTTCAAATATCTCAATTAAAACTTTAGTTATTGCCAATTTATATCTTGGTTTACAGCAGAAATAACTTTCCAAGACATTGCATATCAATTAGAAGAAAGGCCAATATTTCGACAACGACAATGAAAAAGATTTTTAAATTTGTTTCCTGCGCCTTTCATTTGACTTTTCAACCCGTAAATTTATAAATGGGGTGAAATCTGCTGTTTTTTATCAAATGAGATATTGCGTGTAAAATGAAATCTTTTGAAAGTTTTTGTAACTGAATAGAACATAACAGAACATGAAATAAACATCGGTAAGCTATTTGTAGCTTTTCAATTAATTCAATCGGAACTTTAAAATAATTTCAAATAATGTAAACTCGAGTATCATGTAATTAGGTGTATAATTTACAGCGAGTGTTATGTTATGACATATATCTCCGAAATGTTATTAAATGACAAAAATTTTAAATACTGCCGTCATTTTTATATGTAATAAAGTTGTAGTTAGTTTTACTAGAATTACCATAATAACTTTATATATTTCACATTAGAATACAGACACAGTTAGAATTGTTGTGAATTGAGAAGCTGTTAAAAAATTGCATACTCCTGCCAGCTCACTTCACGACGGCAGAAACTTCCAACAGGAAGTGAAGAAAATGGCCGTTAGTTTTCGTTAACCAAGGTGCTGGGTGGTTTTGAGTATGCAAAAATCCTAGAATTTAGTATGCATGCAAGTTAAGACATTTTTTTTCGTTAAGATTCCGAGTTTAATTAGATCGTTTTATATTGTATCAATTTGACACAAATTTTGAAATTGATAAACTTTTACGTTTATAAGTTGCTAGCACTTTTAGGTAGTTAATTTATTTGTACTTGTCCAATCTAACTAATCAAACTTTTAAAGTAACCTTTAACTATAATTAATATAAAACAAGTGAAAACAAACAATTGACTGAGTTAACTATGGAAGTACCCCTCATAGAAAGTGTTGAATAGCAGTGCTTGCATTATTAACTTCTCAGAGGAAGTTAATATAATGAGGCTGGTTTTGAAAATCTCCAGTTTTAAATATTTCCGCGGTATCAGGGCCTTAATATCCGAATAAACCTTTTTAATGTGATGTGTGTGTGTGTTTTTTTTTTTTTTTTTTTTTATATAGCGAAGGAAATTCCTTTACGAATCTCTGGCTTAGATGTTTTGCCTGGTATGTCGGACTCGGACATTTACTTAAGATGACGTGTTAATGCTAATACCGACTAAAACCTCCGCTATCCTCTGAACTCTGGTCCCCCACGGTATCCGCCGTTAGGCATTACTTCGTGGGGGGAGGATTTAGCTACTGCTTTTTCTTCTGCTAGCTAAGATGTTATTACTTCTTTCTTCTAGCTGTTGTCATGTGCCCTTCTTCTTTCGATGGAACGCAAGCCTATGAGGACTTCTGTTGCAAATGTGCTGATGGCGTTCCAAGAGGCTCTTGATGACAACATTGCTTCTACTAGTGTCTCTGGTTGAATACTCTGGTGTAAGATACTTTCGAGTTGATCACGCAGTGTAGAAAATCGTGGACACTCGAAGAAAACATGCTTCGCATTTTCAAGTACTCCTGGACAGGACGGGCACTCCGGAGAATTATCGTGCTTGAAGCGGTGTAAATACTCTCGAAAGCAGCCATGTCCTGATAGCATCTGTGTAAGATAGTAGTTGACCTCACCGTGATTACGATTCAGCCAAACATCAATCCGTGGTATGAGGTGGTGAGTCCACCTGCCTTTCTCTGCAGCATTCCATTGACGCTGCCAACGTGCGATGCTCTTCTGTCGTTCTTCTGCCTTGAGTTCTTCAGCACTCAGTGTGGTTGACGCCTTTCGTTGATAAAGGTTCTGTCTTTCCTCAGCTAGAACTCTAAGAGGTAGAGTTCCAGAAATGACACACACCGCTTCCTCCGATATTGTGCGAAAAGCGCTTGCGACTCGTAGTGCACTCATCCGATATATTGGTCCAGCCTTTCTCCAGGAATCTTGCGTTTTTAGTGCGTCAGTCCAAATGGATATTCCGTAAGTGAGCACCGATGTGACTACTGATGACAATAGTAGCCTACTGCTCTGCTTTGGGCCTCCGACGTTCGGCATCAATCGTGCGAGACTAGCTCTCACTACTGACGCTTTCGTGCAGACGTGTTCGACTTGCTGCTTAAAGTTGAGTCGGGCATCAAGCATCACTCCCAGATACCGTATATGAGGTTGTGATGTGACTTCTTGGTCTCCGACTTTCAGCTTAATTGTTTCAACTTCTTTACGGCTGGTAATAAGCACTGCTTCGGTCTTCTGCTTTGCCAGTTGTAGATTCACTGTGTCCATCCACTGGTTGATCTTCTCAAAAGTGATGTCAAACAGGTGATGTATCTCGTCAAGGTGTTTGGCGACGATCACTGCCGCAACATCATCGGCATATGCTACCAGTTTGCAACATCATCGGCATATGCTACCAGTTTGACACATCTTGGAAGATTGAATCTCAGAAGGCCATCGTACATGATATTCCACAGGAGTGGACCAAGGACAGAGCCCTGTGGAACTCCACCGGTTACATCATATTCTCTTGGACCATTCTTCGTGTCGTATTTCAGCACTCTATCTGTGAAATAACTAATCACTAGTCTGCGCAGAAATGCTGGCACGTTTTTTTCTTCAAGAGCTTGCATGATGCAGTCCCAGTTAGCGGAATTAAAAGCATTTTTGATGTCCAAGGCGGCCACCAGGCAGTACTTCTTCGTTCCACCCTTCCATCTAGTTCCTGCGATTGCTTCCTTGGCCGTATTAACAACCAGATTGATCGCGTTAAAAGTTGATCGTCCTTACTGGTCCATACTGGTTGTCTGCCAGGAGTGGGTCGACTACTGTATCTATTACCCGCTGTATCTAGCATGCAGAGTGGTCGGTAAGATGACGGTTCTTCTGGCAGTTTTTTCCCTTTAGGTAGCAGTATCAATCTTTGCTGTTTCCACTTACGAGGAAAGTCCCCTCCTTGAGGCATGCGTTGTAAGCGTCTAGAAATAATGTTGGTGCTGCCTTTATGATGGTCTTCAGGGCTATATTAGGGATTCCGTCCAATCCCGGAGCTTTATTATTTCCTACACGATTACAGGCCTCCAGCAATTCTTCTTCAGTGACCGGTGGAATGTTTTCCAGTTCGCCTGGCATTATCTGATACTCGAGACTGTGTTGCTGTGGAAACAGCACAGTGACGATTTTCTGAAGGAGTTGAGGACACGTAGGTGACGGCATTTGTTGTTTCTTCAGGTGGTTCATGACCACTTTGTAAGGCCGACCCCACACGTCTTTGTCCACCTCGTATATGAGCTCTTTCCAGCATCTTCCTTTGCTCTCTTTTCTGGCCTTATTGAGTTCACGGCGAGCTATTTTATACTCTGCAATCAGAACTGTAGAGTCAGATCGTCGATAGCCACGCTGAGATATTCTTCTCTTCCGATGACACTCCTTACGGAGATTGCTGATGTGTTCGTTCCACCAGTATACCGCTGGTCTAGATGTCATGACACGTTTACGGGGCATACTGGCGTCACAGGCTTCCGTGACTCTCGACATCAGGTCTTTTGATTGTTCTTCCGCACATCCAGGATTGATCGGATCACTATTGAGAGCTATAAGTAGTGCTTCTGGATTAAATGATTTTACTTTCCACCCAACGGTGTTAGATTGCAAAATAGGTCTCTCGGGGTTCTGATCATTTGATATTTCCCAGCATATCGCATGATGGTCGCTGGCAGTGTAGGTATCCAACACATTCCAGTTGTTAACGCTTCTAGCGAGGCTATTACTGACAAAAGTGAGGTCTACAATCGAGCTTGCGTCACCTTTGGTATAGGTCGGTGTGTCACCACTGTTCAGCAAAACTACATCCAGTGTAGCAAAAGCTTCCAGTAGCGCTTTCCCTCGTGCGTTGGTATGCTTGCTGCCCCAATCTACTGCCCAAGAGTTGAAGTCTCCTGCTATCGCTACTGGATGATGTTGCTTGGCGTCCTCAGTCAGTCGATCCAGGAAGTCAGTAAATTCGACAATGGAGAGGCTAGGTGGTGCGTAGCAACTGTAGAAGCGGGTGCCATTTACTGATGCTGCTACAAAGCCGGCATTGTTATTGTCAACTGCTCTCTGGAAGGGGAGCTTGCCACAAGACCATACGACAGCTTTTGTGTTACTGTCAGATTCCCATGGCTGACCGATGAGGTGTTTATACGGCTCTGATATAAGCACAAGGTCGATCTTCTGTTCACTTACTGTCTGCATAAGCAAGTCATGTGCAGCCTCGCAATAGTTGATGTTTAGCTGCAATATTCTCATTTTCGACTGTTCGTTATCTTCTTGAGTGCCTCCTGGCATACGGGACATCTATTTGAGGCGGCATAATGAGCGACATTCTCTGTACCGGGATGATCAGCACATAGTGAACATCTGGCAGGCTTATTGCACTCGGTCAGTTTGTGACCCTCTTCCCCACACTTAATGCACAGTTTGGATCGGTCTTTCTCACTTTTACACTGGACCGCACGGTGTCCAAAGTGCCAGCATTTGAAGCATCGGACTGGCTTTAGCAATGTTCTAATACGACAGTTTACCCAGCCGATTCTTATCTTGCCGTGTTCTCCTACCACTTTCTACGCTGTTGCTGCTGCCAGCGTGACCGTCGCAGTCTGTGTGCCTCTGAAGGCTTTACGAATTTTGATTGCTTCTGCGGTTATTCCACAGTCGTTCCCGGCTACCTTTTGTAAGGCTGCAAGGATGTCTCCTGTTGTGGTTGTATCATCGATGTTCCGTATCTCCAGATCTTCCTCAGGACCTGTGGCGATGACTTTAGCGTCGTCTTGAAGTATTCCCGAGAGAGCCGTCTGGAGGACTTTGCCTCTATCACAACTGCCTTTTGACAGTGTAATGAGCATATTGCCTGCTGCTGTCTTCCGTATTTTGTCGACTGTGTTACAGACCTGGTCAGCGGGTACTGACATTTTAATCTGTTTCAGTATGTCGGAATACTTACTTTTGTCTGTTGGTCGGATGATCAGTGCTTCCGGTCTCATCGCTGCTCTTCTATTCTTCTTCCGGTTCGGCTTCGGTTTAAGCACTGGAGGTTTTTCTGAAGGCTTCGTCTTGCGCTCTTTTCTTTTGTTTTTCTTCGACGGCACTGTCTCCCAGCCGTGGTCCTGGGCCTGCTTGCCAGAGTTCTGCGACTGTTCAGTCATTTCTTCCTTCTTGCTTGGGAGACTAGGTCCCGAGTCTCTCAGCTTCTTAGTAGTGCGCAATGTTCCATCCTCAGGAGAGCGAATTTTGTGTGTGTGTGTGTGTGTGTGTGTGTGTGTGTGTGTGTGTGTGTGTGTCTGTGTGTGTGTGTGTATGTGTGTGTGTGTGTGTGTGTGTTAGTATGTTCGTTCGGATTCTGTCGCCTCGATTATCTCGCGAAAAAGCTATGATATTAACACGTGACTGGGCTTATTCGACGCGTAATCGCATTTAACTGAAAAAGTTTTCAGCAGAATTACTTAAGCCGTTTTTTAATGGTAATAAAAAACTGGAAAAAACTGAATAAACAGACTCTGAAAAGTGAATAAAACACATCATTTATCTATGGAGATAATGATCATTCCAGCATACTCTGCAGTACATGTTTGAAGAATATAATCTATGAAGGCTAGCAAGACTTTTTTTTAATGATTTTTCCCCTCTGGGAAGTTAGTCGTGTGGACTACAGGGGTCGTATTCACACGACTTCAGTATCACACCGACTATGTACTGCCAATTTATTTTATAAATAAGAAGAATTTAAAAACCAAACACAATTATGGCGGCCGTTTGGTAGCCATTTATTAGGTTTTCGAAAACTTTCGGAAGTATTTTTTGGAAGTTTTTTGTTTTTTTAAGTATCGAGATCTTTTATAATACCACTAGTTGAAGCTACCTGCAAATTTTCAACTCACTATCTTTTATAGTTTTGGAGAAAATGGACACCAAAGCTTTATCCTAATTTGCACACTAACGATTAATAAATAATTATGTTTACGAAAAAATGTTTCAAAAAAAGTAGTTTACTTTGACAAGAAACATTTTTTACATTTAAACTTTTGTTTTCTAACGGCTTACAAGATGGGCCCTACTTGGGTCTCATACGGTTTACAAGTATGGGACCCAAGACCTATGTTGCTCATTTAGGAACTAAAACTAACTTTTTATGTCTTGAGAAAGGTATAAAAATTTCAGGCCGATATGTCTTTTCGTTTTTGAGTAATCGTTATTACAGACAAACGGAAGGACAAACAGAAATGAGCTAATTATTTGATTTTATGAACACATACATCAAAATTTGGTTGGTAGCATCAATATTTCTAAGTTCTGGTTACAATCTTAGGACTAAAATTAGTGTACTTTGATGTATATTTCATATATAACAAGGTATAATAATACTGTTGTATCAACAATAATCTACGTATATAACCATACCTGTCATAATAAAGTATGATGGTGACTGGTGATCAGCGTCAAATTAATATAACCAACTATGACCTACATTAAGTTAGCGGACCACGTTACGAACTTTACTATACTGAGAATTTGCAAGTTTTTAACTGTGAATTATTCGTGAGAGCTTAAATTTTTCCGCTCAGTTATTTGAAAAAAAACGGACTGGCCCACTGATTTAATATATTAAGTTACCTAACTACCGTATGCAATAAAAACCCACTACTTTATGCAATGAAAATTATTCCATCCTGAGTAATTTGCTGTTTTTTATCCGGACCAGGGCGATTTATGGTAAAGTTGACAAATTCATAAAGAGACCCGCTAAATTAATATTAAGTTAGCGGATCACGATCCGACGTCAAAGCACTCCTGCTGTTCTTAAACAGCTTAAAATGGTTAATGGTGTAGTGGCCGGAGATGGGCCAACCCTTTTTCGGTATTATAACGGACCTTATGGTCTAAGTGTGTCTCATCCCAGGACAGCCACTCTAACCTAATCTAACCTAACCTAACCTAGCGGACCACCCTAAGTTTTTTGTTTTTTTTAATAATTGAGCTGCAAAATGAAGAATTTACGGATAAAAAACGACAAATTCTCCATTTGGAAAAATTGGAAATAAAAAAAGTGGCTCGCTAACTTATTATAGGTACAACTATGAGTTTTGAAGGAAACTATGAAACGGTTTATATAGGCTAAACGGTTATATGTTGTGTATGTCACATGTATTTCATATTTATATGCGGAGTTCTTATAAACATTATATACAGCGTGTCTCAGACTTCAATGTAAAAAATTGACAAAATGATAAATATAAAAATAAAAGGATTCGTTCATGTTTACAAGCTTCGTATTCAAAATACAAATTGTTGAAGTTCATAAAAAAAAGTTAGTATACCACTGTTTATATAATATAAAACATTGTTATAATATTGTAAGAATGCGAAAATATTGAAAAATTGATAATATTTGAAGTCATATAGTAACATTCAGGGACAGATATAATCTTAGCGCCGCTTCTGGGCACCATGAAAAGTGCCGTTCATTATCAAAATGAATAGTTCGTCGATGTACAATTTTTAACTAAATAAAATGATTCATTAGTAGTAGAAAATTTCTCGCAAGGAAGTTAATTACATGAAAAAAAGGTCGTGGGATCCCCGTTAGGAACGAGGTTACTAACGAAACTGTACGAAAAGAAATGTAAACATAAAAAAAAATACATATAGGTAAATCTGTTTTTGATTGTTCTCCTAGATAAAGTTATAAACTAAAAAAAAATGATTTAATAATTATTTAACGTTTATAAATAATTGATGTTTGATAGCTACCAAAATAGTAATAGATTATTTGGTTAGTGCCAAGTACGTAGTGTTCTAAGGCGTACATAAGTTTTGGTACACGAATTTTGCCATTTTTTATACATATGTGTCCATAACTAGTTTTGGATGTAAATAGTGCAAAAATGTATAATTCGTGTATTATAATAAATAAAAGAAGATGAACATACCTATAGTGGTTACCATGGATATGGCATAGAGAAAAGAATATCTCACATTGTTACGTGACGGTCTCTGCTAGTTTGTTGACCATGGCGAACCGCGCTAAGGAAATTCATTCCAAAAAAAATTTTATGTATTATTATCATTACCTATAAATTGCAATATAATCATATTTTTAGGGGACAATGGATCTTACTTTTTGATTTGTAAGTTGGTCACTTAAATCTTCACAATCTAAGTGTTGAAGCTAATGTGATAAATATTCCACGCTCGCAAACGTTCGGAAATGGAAACCATAGAGCGGAAGGTGTACAACGCAAATACATTTTTCAAAGCATATTCGACTACGCGGACAAAATTTTTTTTCATCCTCCAGATTTTACCGTTCATAGTGCCTCTAGTATAAATCCAGTGGTGGTAGTATTATTACGATGCAATGTTTTTACAATTCCTATATCAACTGGTCCCAAGCTGAAGTAAACTACTTAAGATTAATATGTCTATTTTCCACTATTTCTCCTCTAATAAAGATCACCTTCAGTTTATTGAAATATTACATCTATTAGTTACTGCTTTTTGAAGTGGATTGAAAGAGTGAAACAAATTATTTCTTTATTTTCTATGATAATTTATAGCATGCAACTCAATTCTATAAATGCACTCGAAAGCTTGCTTAATGCTCTTGCGTAAAATCTGAATTATTCTATTTAAAATAATAATTTAGTATGTACAAGCCTCGAAATATTTTTTTTTATTAGATTTTAAACAATTTAATGCAAAATTTATTCTTCAATATCACTTTTTTAATTTAACAAATAATTAAATTTTTTATTTTATTTTAGTGACGTGTTCAACCTCCGTTTTGAGTTCAATATTGGCAACGGTTCTTGGGCCGTTCTTTTGAAAGGTCCAAGCAAAATAAAACTTGAAATGTAAATAATATTACTAAGACAATAAGAGTAAAAATTGTAGAGTGTAAAAATCAGGAGTCAAGGACTATTATCTGGACTTTCCAGATCTTTTAAATGTCAACCTTAGGTCTTTAATTAATAACAGATAGAGGTCCAGCTTAAATCTAAAACTTTTCCTCTTAACTATTTCGAAAAATTTTTGTTCGAAACATCACGAATTACATTTTTTTCCTTTATATTCCTTATCGCACGTTAAAATTTGTTTGCTGGTTTGAGAATATTTTGAAAATATTTTACAATCTGTCAATTTATATTTTTTGTCCAAAGTTTATTCAAAAAATGAATTGTGAGTTATCAGAAGAGGTTAAACATATATTAGAGATAATTTAAAGTAAGAACAAGGTTTAAGTTATGTCATAATAAATATACTGATCAATTAAATTGTGGGTAATGTACGCTCATATTGGGTTGACTACTAAATCTATGTATGCCTTTTTTAAACTAATATTACAACTAATTCATAAAGTATAAAGTTAAAGTAGCTTTAATATTTAATACTTTTAATATTTAATACTAAAAATAAAACAAGTATTTGACTTCTTAAATTAATACTCTAAATTTTCAGAATTATCAATGCACAGATATTATCGTGTAAGAAAAAATGAAAAAATGCAAACATTATCGTGAGAGAAAAAAAAATATCTAAAGTTACCAATGCATAAAAACGCAAACAGTATCGTGAGAGAAAATAAAATCATTTACATGAAACTAATTACACTAAACCTGCAAGGTAGCGTACCAAAAAACTAACATTTATAATTAGGTAATTACTAATACAGTTATTTGAATTTTTATCTTGTTGTACACTTTTTAAAGTCGCCTTTTTTGATAGCAATTGGACTACAAGTCACTCAGAATATTTTAAAAATAGACAGAAGAAAAAATGCAAAAAATAATCTTACAAAATTGAACATGTGCATAATCAATCATTCAAACCAGTAAAAAAACTATAGAAACATGGTTCCAACCGGGTGTCCCGTGACAACTCTCTTTTTTATTTTATCAATCTCAAATATTTGAAGACTTTAACAAAAATTGAACAAAATTTAATAAAATATAAAATAAGAAAGTGTACCCAAAATGACTTTGAAAGTTTGAATACATAAAGTCTAGTGGCATAAAATACATAATATAGAATTTTGCGTTAGATTTCTCGTCAAATGTTCCCCTTTTTGAAAAACTATTTCGAAAAAATTCTCGGGCATGTTTTGATAAATACCCCTATATCTCTTACCAGTTATGAATGAAAATTTTTAAAAGACCACGTTAGTCCAGGTCTAACTCATAATGGTGATTCAGCAGAGCATTTTATAATGTAAGATGTACTTTTTTGGATATAAAATCTATTTTGTTCGATTTACAGCTTAGTCTCAAACAGAATATCGTACATCCTGTATCATAAAGTTTGCTGGTCTATTTATGTATTTATAATAACAATAATTTATAATACATATTTTACAAAAGTTATTATTATTAAAGTTATTACTATCAAAAACAGGATATTAATAAAATTGTAATTTTAATAATGAGAGTTTATAACTATTTTATAATAATAAAAACAATTATTATTATTTATTTTAATTATAGGTTGGTGTGCATTTTTATTTACGATATTAAAATAATATTAGGGAAATTTTAATGTAAATACATTAACTTTTATTTGTATATTAAACTGATATAACTTAAATAATATTTAAAAGATATGTAGCGGACGCATCTTTCCGTTGGCTATTAATTATTCAATTATAATTAATAGACGAGGAAGGCTGTGACGATGCATTTACCATAACGACATAAATTGTATAAACATCATTCGATTAATAAATTCTTAACTTTGAGTTTGATTTATTATTTCTTGCGCGTCTTTCAGGAGAAGGTTCAAGTGAAGTCTTCATATTTTGGTTCCGATACCGGGAATCGAACCCGAGCCTCCACACACGAAAGACTTGCATACCGTCTTCAAAATACTTGATGATGCTGGAATTTTAATTAATCCCTCGAAATCTATTTTTGGTGTAAACAAATTAGACTTTCTTGGCCACCGCATTGATTCTGAAGGAATTTCCCCCCTTCCTTCAAAAGTTGAATCAATTTCAAATTTAAAAATTCCTACCACCCAAAAATCTCTTCGAAATTTTCTGGGGATGATTAATTTTTACAATCGGTTTATCAAAAATTGTGGAACAATTTTAGCACCATTAAATAGATTTGTTGAAGGCGGTAAAACTTCAACGAAGCCAGTTTCACTTGATGATCGAGCAATTTCAGCTTTCAATTTGGCAAAACAAAAATTAATAGATGTTGTCAAATTGGCACATCCAGTTTCGAACGCTGAAACTTGTATCGTCACTGATTCCTCATCTACAGGACTCGGTGCCGTTTTACAACAAAAAATTAAAGGTGTTTGGAAACCTATATCGTTCACATCAAGAAAACTGACTTCTGCTGAACAACGATATAGTACGTTTTCAAGAGAATTATTGGCGGTTGTTTTCGGCATCAAAAAATTCCGTCATTTCGTCGAAAATCGCGAATTTTTTATTCAAACTGATCATAAACCGTTAATTGATGCAATAAATTCTCGTAATGAAAATTTACTAAATCGTGATCTACGTCATTTGAGTTATGTTTCACAATTCAACTGCACTATTAGATTCATAAAGGGTAATGAAAACATTTCGGCTGATTTCCTTTTCCGAATAAATTTAATATCATTACCCTCACAAATTGATGTCATTGACCTAGCAAAGATTGCGGATCATCAGAGGTCTAGTCTACAAATTCAAAATTTGATTAATAATAAGAAACTTCGTTTTGAACTTGTTACTGTTCCTGCTTGTAATTTGCAGGTTTTGTGTGAATGTTCACGATTTCTTCCACGAATTGTCATTCCGGATGAAGACATCTCCGATGTTTGGAATGCCGTCCATGGTCTAGGTCATCCATCAGTGAAGTCAACTATTCAAAATGTATGCAAATATTTCTTTTCTCCAAAATTAAATTCAAAAATTAAAAATTTGACCCGGTCTTGTCGGATCTGTCAGTTAAATAAAATCACGCGCCACACCAAAAGTCAATTTATGCCGATAAAAGAACCAGATACCAAATTTTCCTTTTTACATTTGGATCTTGTGGGACCTCTTCCTTCCAGTGAGGGTTATCGATATATCCTCACTGTTGTCGATCGTTTTTCGCGTTGGGTTGAGGCGATTCCACTCAAAAATGCTACATCGGAAGAAATTATTGATACCTTGATCGCATCCTGGTTCTCGCGTTATGGTCTGCCTATGCGTATCACCACTGATCAAGGCTCACAATTTCGATCTCGTATGTGGAATGATTTTTTGTCAAGTCTGGGAATTAAGCACATTTCGTCGACTGCTTATCACTCAATCAGCAACGGGATTGTCGAACGTTTCATTCGGACTGTCAAGACATCCCTTGCTTGCTGCAAAAAAAATAATAACTGGCACAAAATTCTTCCATGGGTCATGTTAAATTTACACTCCTCGGTAAGGGAGGATATTGGTTTTTCATCTGCTGAGATTTTGTATGGAACAGAAATTCGACTTCCATATAATTTCTTTGGAGATGTGACTGATATACATCGTTCTGTTTTCGAATCCACAAAAGAATTGAAAAACAGAATGATCAACGCTAAATTCTTTTTCACAAAACGGTTCGTAAACAAAAATGTTTATTTACCAAAAGATTTGGCCAAAACAAAAAAGGTTTATATTCGAGAAGATTGTGTCAAACCTCCTTTAACTTGTAATTATAGAGGACCTTACTCTATAATACAAAAATTTTCAAAATATTTTGTTGTTGACGTTAACAACAAACCAACTTCCATTAGTATAGATCGACTCAAACCAGCATACTATTTGGATAGTTAATTTCATTTATTATTATTTATTTATTTTTGTTAAATATTGTAGTGGAAAATAATATATTGTTTCAAAATTTTGTGATATTTCTTTTAAATATCAATCATTTTTTTAATTCAAACCAATATATTATTTTTCATTTTCTTTAATTGTTCAATTTTTTATTTTATCATTAATTTTTTTTTCCCCTGGCCAAAAACAATAATTATCAATAATTACATTTCTTTTCTTATTCACCTAAGTTAAAATGTCTCTATTTTTTTCCAAATTAGATTAAAAAATTTTTTTTTTCCAATTCTAAAATTGTTTTTGGTCCGTTTTTTTTTTTAATGCAGATTTTTTTTGTTTTTTCAAAGTTATCTCACTATGTTTAGATTTTTTTCTTTTTTTGGGGGGGAGTAGATGTAGCGGACGCATCTTTCCGTTGGCTATTGATTATTCAATTATAATTAATAGACGAGGAAGGCTGTGACGATGCATTTACCATAACGACATAAATTGTATAAACATCATTCGATTAATAAATTCTTAACTTTGAGTTTGATTTATTATTTCTTGCGCGTCTTTCAGGAGAAGGTTCAAGTGAAGTCTTCATAGATACAAAGATAAAATTTGTTAGTTTACAGGAAATACTCACACAAATGTAGTATAAAAAACATCTAAATATATTAAACAATGTCGCATTAGTTAGACCATTTACAACTCAAGAACGGCAGGACCAATTTTAATTATCTGTGATTTGTTGGATTCGCCCTCCCCGGCTAAGGAGGGAAGGGGCAGTTGTATGAAAGTTGAATGAAAATCCGTCATTTATGACTCCACTATACTTAACCGATTTTAAGAATTAATATTCACCTATAGAATGCTTAATTTTTAAAATTTATGAAATTGTAAACAAAAGGGCCTGTACTCTTTTTGTTTGCATTCATTAACTTTTAGGTGTTACGAAGTTTGTTAGCTCAGCTCGTTTACAATAAAATTCATTAAAAGACTAATACAAAATAAATAAGTAGGAATGAAAATGAACACACATTTAAAATAAGCACTTGAAAACTGAACAGATAGCAGTTTCAAAACAGAACAGAATAAGTGTCATATATTACGGTTTTTATAATCACAATAAATTCCCAACATTCACAAACATAGAACTTCACATTGATGTATGGTGGGGAGGATGGCACAGATGTTCGGGCTATCCAGTACCGTTGTGCAGGGTCATGGAGGCTGATCATGGTATTGCCTTTTTCTAGATAGATATTCGATGTACATGTCGTGCGACCAGCAGATCGATCCGACACCATCAACCAAGTCAAGGTCTGTGTATTCGCAAAGACATCGCGACCCTACACTTCTGAGTTAGCCAGAATCCGAGCGACCAACGACAAATACCTCTTATGAGACCCTGTAGTCTTTCGTGGTCAACTTCGAAACAGTTTGGTTATCCTTGAGCTCCACCAAACAGAATCCAAATTTCGGCGATCTTTACTTGTCTATTGACGTGCAAAAGAGTACAAGAGCAGACGCAAGCAAGACGGTCTTGAACGGCGTTATCCTACCGTTGCCTCGCTGCTGAATGGTTGGTACAATGATTCAGCACGTGTGGTAATGTCTCATTGACATAACCACAACCTCGATTCTGTTTATCCCCTGCATTGAATAAGACCACATTACATTGAATAAGAAACGATGTTTGACACCAGAATCTCAAGTAGCACAGCTCACATCAGTTACTAACAGTATTATCATTTTAATAGAAATCAATTTGGATTATTAACCGAGACGAATTATTAACCCTGATAGCACGCTACCATGTCAAATTTGCCACGTAGGGTGAGCACATCGTTGCGACTTAGTTTTTCCTGTTGTATAATTGTTCGTATTGAATACGAAAATTATTCCCTTTCGACCTATTAGTGGGAAATAATGATCTTTTAATAACCTTCGTAGCAACTTGAGATTATGTACATTACTAAAAGTTTGTAAGCTTCTAATTTCAGGTATATTTTATTCTTTATGGGTTTCAATTCTCACTTTGCAGGTTGTATGTTATGAAATAAAATTTTATGTTCACTTTTTATAATTTTATAGATTAATACTTCGAGGATAAAATGTAATAAAACTAAAATTTTAATATTTGTAGAAAATATTCTTTTTTTTGTCAATTTAAATCGCCCAACACGTTTAATTCTTAACAAGGAATAATTCGATAATTGTGAAACGGGTATATTAATGTTTGCATCATTAAAAATCCAAGACAATTAATATTAAATATCCTGTTTTATGACAAAAGCAAACATAAGCAGCACCCTTAATGATAACATCTAACTCGGATATAAGTTACACATACTATTATTATATCATGAGGGTAATCGAAAAAAAAGTGATGGTTCATTAATTGTATGTAGGGTAAGATGTAATACCACGATTTCAATGTATTTTGATTCATGCTCTATATAGGCCCTCGACGGTCTGTAAGATAGTAACTATATGAAGAAAAATTTAAGTTGGTTATTTAGAAGGTTCTGCAACGTAGAAAATGAGATCCTTTTCATTCGTTTTCAAGTAAAGTAGAACATTTTTTGGTGTTATTACAAAGTATTTATTTATTTAAAAGTTCACTATTGCTTTATTATAGTCTAAATCACATTCTACCTAAATCACTACTTTTTATTGGTGGTTCCAGCTAAACAGGATGTTCTTAAATTGATCTCGGAAAACTCTACTACGTGAATAAGCTCATTACGGTAAACGAAAGAGGCCTCTACCAAATTTTGATCTTATTCGTAATTTCTGAAATATCTTTCATTCGAACACAAAGCGCTTCGAATCAAGAGGCAAACAATTAAATGTTATTTTGTATTAAAATTCAGAATAATATTTTTGAAGGTCTGAACAATTTACATCACATTTACATCATTGCAAATCGTAAATAACTATCAAATTATAATTAAAAACTAAATTTCCTTCAAACTACGTGCTCGCCTCTTGGAAGGAGTTTTTAATTATGATTTGGCATTTCTTTAAGATTTACAATGATGTAAATGTGACAAATTTTACAGCCCATCTAAAAGAACTGACTCTAGTGCTTTTTGATTAGCTGAAAAATATCTCGGAAACTCTTTCTGCATCAGATCAAACTTTTGTGAAAACCTTTACCGTTCGTCTTGATGATCTTCAATTAATGTATATGAATGATTTACAATCAAACAAAAAATGGCAAAAAAGAAAAATTTTCTATCTTAATAACTTTATTTAAATTTTTTCGAATTTTTAATAATAACGTGTGTTTTTGTTTCAAATATGGACTCCCATAAAATTTCTGGTATGGAGGCCTCTTAAATGTTAGCCATGCGTTTGCTTGATGCTCGTTCTTGGAGTGTGTTGTATATTAAATGTTCCACTTCTAGGTAAAATTGATGGAGATATTTCTGGATATACATGGTTGCGACCCGCGTTACATTTAAAAAAAAATGCATAGAGTTGGGAAATCATATTATTACAAATACAGACTATTTTCATTGATATATTTAAAAAGTATATCCAAACACGTAAATGTAAATTTTGTTTCCTGGTACAACACCTTCCCCTTTTAAATGATTTTGAACTGTTAGCCAGGCCACACTCTTTTCAATTCTGATAATATTTTTAGTAAAAATAATTGTTTACTGATCGACTTTGATATCAGAATATGTATTCTGTGCGTATATTGCGTTGGCGAATTTATCAGATGAAATATGTCAATGACAGACATTTATATAATTATTCGAACATTATTTGATCTTTTATTATAAATTAGTTTTAAATGTTGATGACATTTTATTTGTATGTATGTATGTACAGACATACTATGTATACCTATTGAGAAATTGTCTTGTGTTCAATTCAATTTTCTCATTCATTCATTGAGAACAATTTGGGGACAGTTATATGCGGACATGTTTTGAATATCACTTCACTAAAGAATAATCACATAAATGACCTCAAAATAAATAAAAATTATAATTCAAAACAAGTGAAAACAAACAATTGACTGAGTTAATTGTTGAAATACCATGCATAGTCATTGTTGATTTCTTTATCACATTACACATACAAACATGTGACACATACATAACTGATAATCAAGTATAGTACATATTATAAAATTTCCGCCTAATTGGCGCCCTCACGGGTAAACAGTGATATTTACGAAAAAATGTTTCAAACAAAAGTTGTTTAATTTTTGACAAGGAACATTTTTTACATTTAAACTTTTGTTCTATCTCTAACGGCTTACAAGATGAGTCCTACGGGCCCAAGACCCAATTGACCTATGATGCTCATTTACGAACTGGACCTCACGTCCTGAGTTCGCCCTGAGTCCGTTTTTACGTCCTGAGTTCGCTAAAATTTCAGCTCGATATCTTTTTTCGTTTTTGAGTTATCGTGTCCACAGACGGACAACCGGAAATGGACTAATTAGGTGATTTTATGAACACCTATGACAAAATTTTTTTCCTAGCATCATTATTTTTAAGCGTTACAAACTTGGGACTAAACTTAATATACTATGTATATTTCATATATACATGGTAAAATAATTTTTTTTTTTGCAAAGATGGTAAGATCGCATATAAGTTTTATAACAAAACTGTTTTTATTTTTTTATAATAATTTTAAAGTTATAGATAGTTTCAAACGAACTTTTCAAAAAAGAAACGACAGCGCCTGAAGGAAATATTCCTCGTTAAAGATTGTGTAACGTCATATTGTTAATCAATAATTGTATACAGTGTATATTATTCAATAGGGTATTCTACTATGTTTGAAAAAGTACTTCAAAATGTTGATTTTCCTAATAAAAAATATATTTTATGACCTATTTTTAGTATTTATTAAATTTGGGAAAAATCATTTTCATTTTTAGCCATATTAAACGTTAGCTCAGGACGTAAAATGAGATTTACTTAGTAAATGAAGCACATAGGTCAATTGGATCTTGTAAACCGTTAGCGATAGATCAAAAGCTTAAATATAAAAAATATTTCGCATAAAAAAAGTTTTTTTGAAACTTTTTTTCGTTAACATCGAGTTTGTGTTGAATATACACGACTGTGGCTATCTGAGAGTGACTATCTTTTCTATTTACATGACGTAAAAAAACAAACGATTTCGTAATCAACATGTTGTATGCATGGTATTTTAACAATTAACTTCGTCATTTGTTAGTCTTCACTTGTTTTATTTTATACAAGCTTCACTTCAAATGCTGCCACTTATTATCCTTTTGTTCACAATTTCGTCGTTATTACTTTATTGTGAAAACATAATTTTAGGGCAAAAGTCCTAGCAGTACCCTGCCACGCTTCGCTGTGGTACATTATGGTTGCCTAGAAATAGATGAGAAGCATCTAGTAAATTTTATAAAATTTGATAAACCCCCGATTAAAGATTTCACAACCTTCAAAGGGCTGAACTGACTTTCATGTAACTTACAGTTTTTTAATGTTCACACCATGCCCTTTTATTTGATATCATTTTATTTTATATGGGTGTATTTGAAAATATTCGATTATTCATCCCCACTTTCATAGATAAAGGAAAGCTACTCAGTCATGGGGACTGTCGACGGAAGTGACACTTAAAACTTTGGTCTTGGATTTGGCCTTCGATTGTGAAAATTATTTTTATTAGTCTAGTTAACGTTTATGTACTAAAAATTCGGGGAATCCCAATGTAAGTAATCCAAATGAATCTTTTTCATTTTTCGAGACTACTGGTTTGTCTTTTTTCTCTTAATGAATACGACTTGTATTAACTTTGAGGACAAACTCAAAATTAAATGAATAATGAAATGTGTATATCGTAAATGGATTTTTTGCCGCTAGTTTATATTTAAATTCATTTCTCCCTTGCTACTTGTAAGAGCCATTCAAATAAATTATATACCTAAACTTTGTACACTACAATTTCTTTCAAACTATTTATGTATTATATTTCATGGACAGAAGGTTAAACTATTAAAAAAATGTAGCAGATTAATAATAATAACAATTTATAAAATAAAAACATAAAATATGTATTTTATATAAGTAAATAATGATTTATTAAATGTGATTCTTATCATTCTACATAATAAGTATTATAAATAATATTTTATTACAGGGTGTTTGTTATGTACACCGACAAGAAACCGAACCGACAAGAAATTGTATTGTGAGCTTCTATCAGACGCATCAAAATATAAACCTTTTGTCCTCTTTTATAACCGGGTGGAATTTTGTAATTTTAAAGTAACTTCCCGATGCGCTAGAGACTTGGACCATAGCTCAGAAGTGGACGACAATGCATGAAAATGTGAAGAACAAAAACGAAACAAAAAGATAAAAAAAACGAAAAAGGCGAAAATAATCATAGAGTAAAAAAATTTGTAGCGTAAATTTTTTTTGGACTGTTATTAAGATCCCTCACGGGAGTGTCAAATTACGTTTAGCGAGCAAAAAAAATTTTGTGCTCCAAGTTTTTTACATATTTAGAACATTTTTTTTTTTTCATTTCAAAAAATAGTTTCACACTCTCCTAACGGGTCCAAATAACATACCAAAAAAACCAGCTTCAAAGCAAAAAATCTCTTTCCTGCCGCCATTTGTAATAGAAAACTTTGGAAAATTTTCCAGAAAACATTTTTTCCGTTTTTTTCAATAAATTTTGATAATGCTCGCTAGTTGAAGCTACCTACAAATTTTCACTTCTTTATCTTTTTAACCTCCGAACCGAAAAGGGGTGTTATAAGTTTGACCGCTATGACTGTGTGTATGTCTGCCTGCCTGTCTGTGGCATGGTAGCGTCTAAACACATGAACCGATTTTGAAATTTTTGTTTCGTCTGAAAGGTAATTTAATAGAGAGTGTTTTTAGCAATGTTTCAAACGCGAGTTTATGGTTCCGTACTAGGAACAACTAAAAAATAGGCGATGATGATCAAAATCGTTTCAGTTTGGAGAAAGCTCTAAGGAAAAAAGTAATTTAAGGGAGAGTGTTCGTAAATATGTTTCAAGTGCGAATTAAGGGTTCCGCACCCGAAATATTTGTCGGGTGTTCTATAAATTTTGTAAATTTCACTTGTTTATTTTTGGAGAAGATGAACTCAAAAATTTTGCCCTAATTTACCACCTCGCGATATTCACAATGGTGTTTACAAAAAATTGTTTAATGCAAAAGTGGTTTGTTTTTTTATAAGGAAGATGTTTTATGCTTAAAAATTTGTTCCATCTCTAACGGCTGAATACTTAGCAAAACTCAAGATTTTAACATTTCTGAAACCATTTAAATTTTTCAAGCATCATATCTCAAAAACTATTGGACATACGGAGCTGTGTGTTGGCTTCAATTATTTCAAATTTAAAATACTTTCAAAATGATAGTTGCTACTAATGCCAGAAGCTCACAGTTGTTGAATTGAACTGAAAAAATTGGAAAAAGTTGGAAAATTTTGCAGTTTTTCGCGGATGACGCAAAAATTTTTTTTGCTTGCAAAGCTAAGTTTCACATTCCCCTAAGGAGTCCAAATAACATACCAAAAAAGCACGTTTACATCGCGTTTAGCGTTTTGCGATTTGAGTTTTTTTTTGTATTATTTTACTGGCGATTTTAAAATGGACTAAAAAGTAAAAAATAATTTTCCCACTCACCCACTCGTTCAGTATAATTTCAGCAACGATTTCTACAAATTACATCCGCCTCATGTTCTTCTTTTTCAATCTTACAATTAGTTTAACAGCTATCAAAAGTTACCAAGTACAAATTTTCAGGATAATTTTGAAAAAGTTATAAATCTGTATATGGTCTTATCCTTCATAATGATTAGGGAAACTATTTTATACTGTTAAGTCCGTTATGAAAACATCATACATTAAAATTTTTTTTCTCTTATTATTATTCATTTAAAAAAAATTGTTCTTTAAATTCGATTTCCAATTTTTGCAAAAATATAAGTAAATGAAATTGAGAGCCTGCCGTACCGCCTACGCGAAATAGTTTCCAGAGATACCAATCCCATCTGATATCATTAAGGGGGTGAAGTATAATTCAGCCTTCTATTTCTTAGTTTCGAAGAAAAAACCAGGAAATTAAATGGCAGAATTTAATTTGAAATTATGTAATATTTTATATCAAAATTCTAAAATGATTTTTAAATAAAGTTAGTTTTTAACCTCTTAAATAGTAAGAAAGTCATAATGACCTTTTGAGTTGGTCTAAAAGTATTCCAACATAATGAATCCGGTCTAATGGCAGTTTCGATTCGAATACTTGAGGTAAACGTTTTTTGCAATTTTTTTAAGCACATATAATAGAGAGTCATAAGGCATATACTTGTTAAAATTTCTGAATCCAGGGCCAGTTAATAAATCTTTATGAATACTGTGTGACAGCATTGTTTAAAGCTCGCATAAAATTTTTTTTTTTTTTTAAATTGTTCGAACTTGCCCAGGAGGCTGAAAAATTTATGTCGTAAATGACAACAGGAACTGATAGAGGGGTTAATTCTATCCAAAAAAGTCATTCAAGCATATTTCGAAAAGTTAATACTTTAGTAGTAATTAGCGGTTGGAATTCGGAGTATTTAACGTCAAATAACTGAAATATTTGAAAAGAAATTTTTTAAGAAAGTATATTATACATTTTTTAAAGTACTATAAAAAACCGTGAAAATGATAAAAGTTTCAAGTCATTTGCATGAAAATTGACGGAGTTATTAATGAAAACAAAGTTTCTCTGATCTTTCTATTTATGTTTTATTTTGGTCCTGATGCTTCGTGAACTAAAATTACTGCTTACAACTTTCCAATTTATTTTATTTTAAACTTTCAAGGAAAATATTCTTTTTGACTGTGTCTAAATTCGTTTTTCGTAGTTTGTGACTTCACAAGGAAGTCATTTTATGCCCGGATAATTTTTTGGTATGAATTATTAATTATTGCAGAAAATGAATGTTTGTATGCAAAAAGATCGAACATCTTCAGTCAAATCTCATATACCGGTAAGAAAGTTTACAAGTTGGGTCATTTTAATCTATAATGACTAATAGATTGTCTCGAAGTTAGCTCATAAAAAAATAACTTAAACAAAAGCTTTAGAATTTGATGGGGGACATCATGTTCTTACATCAGATTGGTCAGCTTTTGGACAAAAAACGACTTTAAAATATGTCATTATTGCATTTAATCGAAAGGAAATACGCTAATTACGGAAAAATTCCTAAGCCAGCAGTTGCCAAGGGCAATACAGGACATTCGCCTGTGTCCATGACTTTGACCCACAATTATCGATAAACTTTAAGCGTATTTTCTTTAAATTCAATAATAACATATGTTTAAGTCGCATTTCCTCCGAAAATGTTTGAACGAGATATTTTCGTTTTTTTTATAAGGATCAACTTTCCAATTTAAAGTGTTCTCTCTTCCGATGTCAGAAGATGATGTTCCCCATCAAACTCTACAATTTTTTTTAAAGTTGTTTTTGATTGGTTAACAAAACGAGCTTGCCATTATAGACTTAAATTACTCACCCTGTATATGAAATATATTAAGGTGTAATAAGTTTAGTCCCAAGTTTGTAATAACCTAAAAATATATAGCTTAAAAAATTACCTAACTAGTCCATTTCCTATGTACTGTCGGTCTGTCAACACGATAGTACAAAAACGAAAAGAGATATCAAGCTGAAATTTGTGTAGCGGTCTTAGAATGTAAAAAGTGGTCGAGTTCCTAAATGAGCAACATAGATCAATTTGGTCTCTGGTCCGTAAGACCCATCTTGTAAATTGTTAGAGACAAAAGTTTAAATGTAAAAAAAGTTCCTTAATAATAAAATAATAAACAACTTTTGATTGAAACATTTTTTCGCAAACATCACTGTTTACCCGTGAGAGCGAAAATTATGTTATAAACATTATACCTAGTGTTCTGTTTACATCTAGGCATATAAATATCACGATTATGACAGAGTACATGCGTTAAGCAATGCATCTAAAAAAGAGGTATTATAGTGGTTACATGAAATTACCAAAGTGACTTGTATCGTGGCTTATCTGTTGTAGTGCATCTATTCAACTAAGAAACTCTCACCTTTCAAGCGTCTTACAACTATGTCAACGCATATCGAAGCTTCAACACATGTATATAATACCTCTCACTTAGATGCATTGCTTAACGCATGTATTTTTTCATACTCGTGATATTTATATGCCTAGATGCATATCGAACATTCTGTATAATACCTCTTACTTAGATTCATTGCTTAACGCATGTACTCTGTCATGGTACGTCTATGCCTAGATGTAAACGATTAGTATAGTATGTATACAGGTTATTATATATTATAAACTTATACGTTACATATATTATGTATGTGTTTGTTTGTTTATAGCATTTGGTATAGTATATCCACTGAGGAAGTGACAAGAAAGATACTATTATTATTTTCTTTGTAAAAGTGACTATCTATCTTTACTTACATAACGTAGAAATACTGATTGCGTGATCAACACTGTTTATATATGGTATTTCAACAATTAACTTAATCAATTGTTTGTTTTCACTTGTGTTATAATTATTTTAATTGTTACGTTCTAATAATTTTAATATTTATTATATTATCATATTATTCGTGTTTTTTTCCTTTTTTGATGCAATCAAAAAATATTTAAGATACCTTATCATGCTAATTTCTAAAAATAGTTGCCCTGTTGATAAAAAAAAAATCCCCAAGCGCTTGTAGGGTAATATTGAGTAATAAAAATTCGGTCATCTGTAATTAAAAAAGGCGTTTATTTTCCAAGCATTGCTATTTTGCAAAATGTTTTCGAGCCTATATTCTTGCCATTTAGCTCAAGTTATTCAATGCTTTTTCTTACTGGCAAATAGCACTCAAAGTAATAATATTAGTTTTATCCGATATTTATTAATTAACAATAAAAAATCTGCAAACAGAAAACGACTACCTTGAAAATTTGAAATCGAATATTCTCTGAATATGACTACGTTAAAACAAGTACAGAAGGTGGGATACAAAATTGGATGTTGCAATTGTATGTCTTAATAGAATTATAAAATTTAATACCGAATTTTCTCACGGTTATGATAGTTTTTTGGTTTTGACTCTGGAATACCCTTTCAAAACAGCACGATAAAATTTTGCATCAAATTTCCTGAGATTAAAGAGTATTAAGGCAAATGGTGGGACAAGATGTCAGAAAGTTACCAGAGGGATGGAAAATATATGAAATAATGTAAACATTTTTTCATATTTTTAACTATTTGGCCACTTGTAGATCTTATTATCAATGGTTTTCGCTGAATGAGTATATCTTAGAAGTTATTGAACGCTATATATTCGTTCTTTGCAAGGTATTTCAAGAATTAACTCAGTCAATTGTTGGGTTTCACTTATTTTATTAGTCAGAACTTTCTGTAATTGTGTCTTTTTTTATATCAAATTAAAATAAATTCAGCATTGTGATGAAAACGCTCTTTTGGCATCTCTTCAATAATCTTAAACGTATGTGATATTTACGCAGGTAAATATGAATGTGCTAACATCCATGTGAGGAATTATTCATTTTGATGGGAATAAATAAGACAATTTATGATAATATTTATCTTCACTTAAACCCGATTTCTCGCCCTTTTGTTTTTCTTAATAGGTTAGGTTAGGTTATATTGGCTGCCCACGAAGGACACACTTAGGCTGTAGAGCCCATTGTGCTACCATATATGTGTTTTACCACCTTTCCGCGGATAATTTCATTTATCAGCTCCTCAATTTCAGGGGCTGACTTTATGACAATATTATTGTTAGAATAGCACCTGCTTCATGCATATACCAAGCACTACACCAGCCCATCACAACTATTAATTAAATTAATTAATAAGTATTTTAAGAATCTCTGAGCATATTTTGATTGTATTCTGTACGTAGATAAAACAAACGTAAGAATAATTAAATTTTAGATTTAAGACTAACTGTTGTAAATCCAACTGTTCATATTTCATTGCGTATGTACTTTTGGTCGAACAGTCTTTATTGAAATTTAAGTTGTAAATCTTAGTCCTAATGTAGATGCCTTTTTTGTATTCCCTTGTTTGCAGCGATATCGATTTAGGCTCTTAACAGAAATATCCTTTTCGACCAGCCCTTGACCCATTTTGCTAAGGAAAATTCGCTAATATTACGTAGGTTCTGTTAAATAGTTAGTTTTTTTAGTATGTAATTTTTCAACTAAATAGTTCATATCATAAATATTTTTTAAATGTTGATTTCAAACCAGTTACAAAGTGCTCACACGCAGCTACAAACAATGCGATTCTGGATCAGTTTTATTAGTGTTGCTATTTTATTGTTAGAAGTGTTGGTAAGACGAAATATTTTACTTCTATCTAATCATATGCTTGAGAGTTATTTTTTGTAGAGAATTGGGGGGGGGGGGGAGGACTTTTCATAATACGAACATATTCTACCTTTTAGTCCATATGTAATACTCGATTTCTTAATTAATAGTGATTTTTCTTCCAAGCAGTAACTTTTAATATTTTCAAATGATCCATATTGCTCTTTATTTGTAGTCGCATCTATCAATGATTTTACTCGAGTCCTACATTGCAGCTTCGATTTTGATAATTTAAAAAAAAAAGTTGTTTTTGGTTATTATTTAGAATCAGAAACCTTCCAGAGGGGGGAATTAATCTGGAGAGCCTTAGTCGGCCGAGGACGCCCAGCATAAATCGCTAATGATAGAAGTTTGTAAAATCGAGATGATATTGATATTCTACTGGTGTCATTTAAGAAAAGTTTTTTGTAATTCATCCCCTAAAGGAGTGGAATGAGGGATGAAAATATATAAAAACTGTTTAGTTAAAAATATATTGAGTTCACTACTTAACCGATTTTAAAAATTATTTCATATATAGAATGCTACATTATCAACAAGTGACATGGCCGTATGTCATTTTTAAATAATTGAGGTTTCGGACTTAAAGTTAAAAGGAAGTAAGACGAGCCATTAGTAGGAGAAAGTTACATTTGAAATTTCAAAGTTGGGGTGGGTGCGGTAGAAGGAATATGATACTTAAAATTTTCTAGCTACGATTTTAAAACTTTCCCGTCGATACCTAAATCAACGTGTTTTCTTTCAAAACAATAATCAAATCAGGTAAAGAGTTATTAAGTGTGTATGGAACCTTCTAACTGTCTTCTATGAAGTCTATCTTGACAACAAATCGATCGATTTAATTTTTTCTTTTCAAGGTGAACAGAGAATTTTATGCCCTTTCAAATGAGGTATAACAAACAATTGGTGCAATTTGAAATTTCAAAAAATGGAAAAGCTAGTAGCGAGAGGGCGAAACTTCAAATTCTCTAGAACATTTTTTACTTTCCCACTCGTTATCTAAATCGACGTGTTTTCACTTAAAACAATATTCACATTAAGTCAAGAGTTATTAAGGGCGGATACTTTTGGAATTATTACATTGAATAATAAATATAGACGAACGTGTCCCAGATAACTACATACATTTATTTATTTATTTATTTTATGTGCGCTATTGGGCTAATCAACCCGGTCATTAGCTCTGATTAAATAAAAATGTATATTTGCTATATATAACACGAAAAAGGAAAAATTCTAATTCTTAAAACATAAAATTAAATAATAGTATTATTAAAACAATTGATTTAACAATTATGTTCGTTTGCGGGAGGGAGGGGGATAGTGTACGGTCATCAATCATAACTTATTTTCCCCGATCATCTCATTGATCTGTTCCTCAGTATTTCTTTTACAAAACTATAATACTTTCCAAGTACGTTAACCCTCCTCTCTTCAGATCGAGCCTATTATCCTCCTTGACTCCAGGTCATTCACATATTAAATGGTAGCCAGACTCACCTGCTCCACACAATTAACATGTTCTTTGATTATCAAATTTATTTTTAGTTTCCCACATGTATCTTCACAAGCAGCAGTTAGCAAGCTCTCTCCTCGTCCTCTTCTACGCTACTGCTATATAAGGTGCTCCGTATACAAAGTGGCCCATTTTGTTGAAAGTATCCAAGGATGGCATATCTTTTATATTGTGAAACATGCTTCTTCTGTTCCAACCATGTAATAATTCTTTTATATAATCTTGTTTGTGATTATAAGTAATATTCCTATCAGTTAGTTTATTTATGTGAATTCCAAACTCCTGAAATAGCTCTAAGATGTTGTCTTTTAATCCATGAATGAAACAAGTCTGTTGAAACTTCCTTTCATTTGCACTCGACTTAACTCTGCAGAAGTACGTCAAATAATGCTGCACTATGTACGCATAAATTGGTACTTCTATCAGTGTTGCATCACTAGCAGCTGCTTTAGCCACACTCAATATCTCTTTTCACTTAATGCACACAAATGTCTTCCAATTAAAATTTATCCCCTTCCAGGACCCACAGTAAAAATATTTACCTAAATTTATAAAATTATTATTAGTTTTTTATTATTATTATGGAAAATTATTATCAACTGAACTTTTCCATTCTATTTCTACAAAGTCTTAATGACTATCGAAAAAAGTTTGTTGGGCGACCCCCTCCTTAAAGAGAACTAAATTATGACATTTTTCTCAAATAAATAATTAGGACGAGCCACTAAAATCGAATACCCGCTATACTCGTCCTGTAGAAGGCGAAGTACATTCCGATATCAGTCAGTAGTTTAAGTGGGAGGTTTTGTGGTTGAATGAAAATAATCTTCTTTCTTCTTTTAAATGGTTTTTTATTTAGGAAAATTTGTTTACCAAGTTCAAGGTTAAAATTTTGAGTACCAAGTTTTAACGCCTAGAAATATTGATCATCAAAATTTATATGTTCATAAAATCACCTAGTTAGTCCACCTACGGTTGTCTGTTCATCTTCCCGGGAATCTTTCATCACGGTAGTTTAAAAACAAAAAGAAAACTAGCTGATATTTTTATTGCACGTTCAAAGCTCAAAAAGGGAGTTTGGGAAACCGTAACAAATGGAATAAAAGTCTAAATGTAAAAAATGTTTTTGAAAAAATTAACAATATTTTTTTAAAATCATGGTTTCTCCGCTAGAGCGCAAATTACGGTAAGAGTTTGGTTTCTATTTTCTCCAAAACAACAAAAGGCTGAAAATTTGTAGGTAGCTTCAAACAGTGACTCTATTATAATTTTATACAAAACCCATCAGATAATATTATAGGGATCGAATAAAAATGGGTAACCAGTTTATTCTGTATAAATGTCTTTGGTTTTTTTAAATTTGTTTATTCTATAAAAAAATTGCAAAGTCTGATATTCAGAACTGTCTGTACAGGTTATTTCAACAACTAACTCAGTCAATTGTTTATTTTAAGTTTTTTTTTTTTCTAAATCTGGTTTAAGAATGCTTTTATGTTCGTAATATATTTTTCCTAGAATAAAACATAAAAAATTAATTTTAATAAAATGCATGAGCCTCCCTTTTTAGATAAATAGGTTCGACCCGATATTTGTGTTCTATTTTTTCGACTTTGCAATGGGTGCAAGTTAAAACCGTCATTCGATTTTTTATAATATTATACTTTCATGATATTAATAATCGGGTATTGAACGTTTATGTTTGTTCTCAGTCGCATCTTATTTATGAAATTATGTTTAAAATTTTAGAGTATTTCATTTGCTCAACCGCCGTATGGTCTCCCACCAGGGCATTGGCACCCACATGGGCCACCACTTGGACCACCACATTGGCACCCACATGGGCCACCACACTGTCCACCACATTGGCCACCTCATGGACCACCACATTGGCCACCTTATGGACCACCACATTGGCCACCTTATGAACCACCACATTGGCCACCCAATGGACCACCTGGATTTCCACCTTGCGAACCTCCACCACATTCAACAACTCCGCCAGGCCAATTAAATCCATCAGATTCAACAAGTCCACCAGAATCAACAACTTCAACAGAATCAACAACTCCACCAGAATCAACAACTTTACAAGAACCAACAACTCCGCAACAATCCACAACTCCACCAGAATTTACAACTCCAACAGATGCAACAACCCCGCCGGTATCAACAACTTCAACAGAATCAACAACTCCACCTGAATCAACAACTTTACAAGAACCAACAACTCCGCAACAATCCACAACTCCACCAGAATTCACAACTTCAACAGATTCAACAACTCCACCAGAATCGACAACCTCACCAGAATCAACAACTTCAACAGATTCAACAACTCCACCAGAATCAACAACCTCGCCAGAATCAACAACTTCAACAGAATCAACAACTCCACCAGAATCAACAACTTAACCCGAATTAACAACTTCACCAGAATCAACAACCCTATCAGAATCAACAACTTCACCAGAACCAACAACTCCACTAGAACCAAGAACTTCGCCAGAACCAACAACTCCACTAGAACCAAGAACTCCACCAGAATCAACAACTACACCAGAATCAACAACTTCAACAGAATCAACAACCCTATCAGAATCAACAACTTCACCAGAACCAACAACTCCACTAGAACCAAGAACTTCACCAGAACCAACAACTCCACTAGAACCAATAACTCCACCAGAATCAACAAGTACACCAGAATCAACAACTTCAACAGAATCAACAACCCCACCAGTATCAACAACTTCAACAGAATCAACAACTCCACCAGAATCAACAACTTTACAAGAACCTACAACTTCGCAACAATCCACAACTCCACCAGAATTAACAACTTCAACAGATTCAACAACTCCACCAGAATCAACAACTTCAACAGAATCAACAACTCCACCAGAATCAACAACTTCATCCGAATTAACAACTTCACCAGAATCAACAACCCTATCAGAATCAACAACTTCACCAGAACCAACAACTCCACTAGAACCAAGAACTCCATCGGAACCAACAACTACACCAATCCCAACAAGTCCACCAGGTCAATCAAATCCGGTAAATTCTTCAAATACACTAGATCTCTAAGATCAACCAGATAAACCGCTATTCGAAGCTCTCGTAACAGGACCTTCACCGACAGGAAGTGGGTGAATATTTGACGTTGAAACATCCATTTCGTTTAAATGCAGCAACTATGGTCTTATACACTCTTAATAAATCTTGACCTGATGTGAATATTGTTGTGAAATAAGAGAAAACACGTCGATTTAGATATCGAGGGGGAAATTCAAAAACGCTATCTAGAGAATTTTCACCCACATCCCTAACTTTGAAATTTCAAATGGCACCCCCTACCTTGCTATACTTCAAAGAAAGAGCATAAAGAATGGGCATAAGGAAAGGGCATAAAATTATCTATTCAACCATGATAAAAAAAATGAATTCGATCGATGGTTCTCAAGATTACACAGAAGACTACACAGAAGATGGAAGCTATCCATTTTAATAACTTTATGAATGAAAACACGTCGATATAGATATGAACGAGGAAGTTCAAAAATGGTACTTACAAAATTTTAGGTTTTAACCCTGCATCCCCACCCACCCCAACTTTGAAATTTCAAATGGCACTCCTGCCTTGTAATCTTCCCCTTGTAATCTTCCTCTTTCCCTTGTAATCCTTGTAAAAAAAATGAAATCGTTCTATTGCTTCTTTAGATACACTACCCAGCAAATGGGAGGTATTCATGCATATTCTGGGTAGTGTATTTTAAGAACAAATCTATCGATTTCATTTTTTTTATTATAGTTGAAGAGAAAATTGTATGCTCTTTCAAATGAGTTATCACAAGGTAGAGGGTGACTGACACATGAAATTTCAAAGAAAGACAACACAGAAGATGGAAGGTATAAAAATACATCTTTTGTGGAGTCTATCTTAAGAACCAATCGATCCATTTAATTTTTTTTTTTTTGGTCATGGTTGAATAGAGTTGCATGCCCTTTCCAATGGGGTATAACAAAGTAGGGAGTGCAATTTGAAATTTCAAAGTTAAGGCGACTAGCGGTGAAGGAGTGAAACCTAAAATTCTCTAGGTATCGTTTTTGAACTTCCCCCTCGATATCTAAATCGACGTGTTTTCACTAAAAACAATAACCACATCAGATTAAAAGTCATGTGGATCAAGTGTGGATCTTTAGAAATGAACACACTGTATAATAGCTTTGGAAGCAGGATATGAAATAACATTGTACATTGTACAATAAAAGAAGTCGTATAATAAAAAATTTGTACGTAAATTACTTTTAATTTCCAATAAATATTATACGTAGTTTATAGATGTCAGATGTAATTTTTCTTTATAACCTTTTTTTTTAATTGACGTTTGGTTTTCATGAAAAACTTTTTTTAAGGGAAGTCCCAAATCTTCTGCGCGGGGTTCTACCGCGGCAAAGCCTTATTGAACTAAGTAGCAATTACATGACTATTATTAATTTTATTAAAAGGCTCAAATTTCTGTGACATGATTTTCAAAGCAATTTTAAGCACTGTGTTATCAAAACATTTACACACATCCAAACCAACTCTTCCTAAAAATTACTTTGCCATCTCATAGAATATAGATAAAGTATAGACTACGTGCCGAACCGAATTCAGTACCACACGCGAAAATATTTCTATACATTAAAATTGAATCGATAATATCAAAAACCTCTTCATAGTACAATAAATGAACCTAGAATATTTTGATTCTTACGAAAAAATTGTTTGCTGGGGGTATGGATTTTTTGCAATGGCTTTAGAAAATTATTCTAAAAATGTCTATATGGCTTAAAACAGGCTATTGGAGTTTAGGCGGCTCAAATAGTAAATTTAATCAAATAGAATAAAATAACTTTTAAAAGATTTTAAAAGGGTCAAAAGGCTAAAGTAACCCGAAATTTAAGATAATTTTTTAATTAACTCCTATTATGCACCTCCCCCCCCTTTTCGGGGTTCAGAAAGACTCAAAATGAAAAAGATCATTTTATTGCAAATTAAAATTTTTAATGACGTATAAGGGAGTTTTTGGGCAGGCGGATCTCGAATTTTTAGACAAAATGTTTAATTCGTTACCCTTTCCCTCTTTTAGCCCACATACGTAGAACTCCGAAATAAGTAACACTTTTTTTTGAAAATTTAAGACTTCATGGAAGAGGGGTTTTTTAAGTTGCTGATCTTGAATTTATGATTAAATTCATTTAATTTTCGCTCCCCCCCACCTTTAGCTTACATAAGTAAATTCTCAAAGAAAAATACCACTTTATTACAAATTAAGACTTTTAATGAAATATAAGGATGGTTTTTGGATTCGCCGATCTTGAATTTTTAGTCCAAATGTTTAATTTGTTACCCCCTCCCCTCTTTTAGCCCACATAAGTAGACCCCCGAAATAAATAATACTTTTTTTTTTTGAAAATTTAAGCCCCTTTAAGATGTAAAGAGTTGAATTAAGTTGCAGGTCTTGAATTTATGATAAGATTGATTCAATTGTCACCCCTCCCCCTCTTTTAGCATATATAAGTAGACCACCGAAATAAAAATTAATTTTTTGCAAATTAAGACTTTCAATAACGTATAACGGGTTTCTTGGGGTCGCTGATTCAAATTGTAACCTTCCCCTTCTTTAAGCTCGAGAATTCTCTTAAAATAACTTTTTTGAAAATTTCACCCTTTTAAAGACATGTAAGGTTGTTTCTTTACTATAAACAAAATAAACATTTTTACTGAAAATTCGAGATCAACGACCCTAAAAGTCCTCTGATACGTCATCAAAAGTCCAAATTTGGAAAAAAAATGTTATTTTTATTTCGGAGGTCTACTTATGTAAGCTAAAAGCCAGTGGAAATGAAAATTGAATCAATTTGATCATAAATTCAAGATCAGTAACTTTAAAAAGCCCCTTATATGTCTTTAAAAAAAGCTTAAATTATCTTTTACCTTATATGGGCTAAAAGAGGGAGGGTTACAAAATCAACATTTCGACTTAAATTCGAGATCAGCAACCCCAAAAACTGCTTTATACATCATCAAAAGTCTTAATTTTCAAAAACGATCTTAAGGGGGGAGGTGTATACAATTTACTAATAAAATCTTAAATTTCGGGCCACTTTACCATTTTGACCATTTTAAAATCTTTCAAATGTTATGTTATTCTATCTGATTTAATTAACGATTTGAACCACCCTTACCCTTTAAGACTTTTATAAAAGGCGTTCTACCATATAGACTTTTTTTAAGGATAATTTTCTGAAACCAATGCAAAAAACCATAAGTGAATCGCCCAGCAAACAATATTTTTAACCGACTTCAAAAAAAAACGGAAGAGGTTATCAATTCGACTGTATTTTTTTTTTATGTTTGTTACCTCAGAACTTTTGACTGGGTGAACCGATTTTGATGAGTCTTTATCTGTTTGAAAGCTGGTGCTTTCCGTTTGGTCCCATTTCATTTTGGCACAGTTCTGACAACGGTATCCATGAGAAAACCATAAAAGTCTTAAATTTGCATTAAGTATGCACGACAAGAGGACGAATAACTCACTATCACTTCGATGATTCTTTTTTTAGTGACAAGTTAGTGAGTGTACTTCAGATTCACTAAAAATTACCCAATTAAAAAAAAATTTTAACAAAAAGAAAACCGACTTCAAAAGGAAAACTTTTCCAAACTATATTAAAATGCACTAAAAAGTAAAAAAATAACGATAATATAATGTAGTTAAAATTATTGTTATTTTTGGAGTCGGTGTCAGCCAAGGAAACAACTCTGACAGAACAGTTTTCTATATTAGATTGGCTGACACCGACTCCAAAAATAACAATAATTTTAACTACATTATATTATCGTTATTTTTTTACTTTTTAGTGCATTTTAAAATAGTTTAGAAAAGTTTTCCTTTTGAAGTCGGTTTTCTTTTTGTTAAAAGTTTTTTTTTTTTTTTTTTGTAAGAAAAAGGTTCGTTTACTATACTACATTCACGTTTGCTTCCAACATGCTTTTTTTGCTGAAAATAGCTTCTTAGAGGTAGATACGTATTCTGGGTATTCTGGGATCCACGTAAGTAAATACATTCCTTCCTTTTCAAACAATACCACGTAAAAGACGTTCATTGCTCAAACAGCATTAGTTAGTGACTTAATATGTTTTTACATGCATTTTGTGATTTTGATAATCCATGTGAGAGTGATGGATAATTTGATTTGTGTCTTAAAGATTTTAAATGTAATTGAAGTTCCAACTAGTTATTACTAACAATAATTTTTAAAAAATTATTCTTTGACTTAACGATGTTCCAGCATGGTATTTGCAGTTTCTATGTTAAAGCAATGGTACAATTTTTTTTTCGACAGAATTTAACGAAAAATTAAATTTAAGAATTTAATAATGCTTACTATTAATTCCCAAAGTTTCAGAAATTTTGACCGTTTAAAATGGGAAATAATTATGCCAACGTCCCAATTTCGATCAATTTACGTCAAAATTAATATCTCGAAAGTGAAAATTAATTTCTAAATTTTTTTTTTAGAATTTTATTGTATAAACATATTTTTCTACTTTTTCTTCAATATATAATAATATCATAAAAAATAGTTGGAGAGACCGGACATTTTACATGCTTTAAATGGGACATGACCCTCAAAATCGCGAACTTTGTCTTTAAATATCTCGCGATCTAAACGGTCAAAAATTGTGAAATTTTAGGAATTCATAAATAAAGCTATTATAAACCCGAGAAAAAAAATTCGGCCAAATCTGTCGAAAAGTGATTTCATGCTGGTACTACCTTAAAAATCTTTTGAGTAAGAACTAGAAGCATATTATGATTGGAAGTCCAACCCCCTCCCGATTATCTCTCCATAAATATCGATTACTCTTATGGTTTACTCAAAATTTTCAATTTCAATCTTTGGTAGAATTTGAGACAATTAATTTAATTTCGAAAAATTTACATTTGATTTTAGACAAATATTTTTTATGATTTTTCTGTGCGAGCTTTTTTGCATTTTTAAAGTTGTTGTAAGTTTTCAGGTACAATATGTTAGACAACCCAAACTTTATTATTAAAACACGCATGCAAATAAACAAAGTTATCATAATATTATATAATAAGTGCCCAACATTCACACGCATACAAAGATTTACACGACAAGTAAATTATAATAAATTTACATAGTCACCTCGTTGAGTATTCCTTGCGTTTTTTATTCCTTCCCATAATTGCCACACATGTTCTAGTGATGTCCGGTAAACCACCGATTTAAGATGTCCCTTTACAAAATAATTTAATGTATTTAAATCATGAGAAGTGGTGGGAAATTTACGGGGGCATCGTTGAAGAGTGTGGTGGTCACCATCATGCATTTACCACATATTTCTGCATGAGTGACGTAAATCTTCTAACAACCTAATGCTACTCTGCTCAATTGCATCGTGCTTATTTCTGGATCGCCATTTACAAGTTTTAAAATACCCTATTCAACTGCAATAATCCTTCTTAAATTTTATTTTCCACAATCAACTGTTTCAGGAGCACAGCAAACATTCACTGAACAAAAACCAAAATATAATACAATATCGGTATAAATTGTATTGGTGTATTGTACAGCCATGACTAAAAAGAACGGTTTCCAATTGTAAACTTTATTAAAAGCACTATCAAATCTCAAAGTAAAGCTTTCTTTAAAATGTGACGAGTTTAAAATGTGAATAGTTTAATTTAGTTGAAAGTATAGCAACTAACCGTCTATCGAAGTTTCAATTAACAGTCAGTAATAAAATAATGGAGTTTTACTACACAAAAAATAGGTTTTTTTTTATCATATTAAACTACAAACGATTTAGAGTATATTTGAATACTTTAATTGTTTGTAGTTTCGATGTTTTTATCATTTTGTTATAAAACTCTTTTGTTTTATTATTTTATCTTTTATTTTATTTTATTTTATTTTCAAAATTTTGTAGCTTGAAAATAATTTTTCTGATCACTACAATAAACTATATTCAAACGATTTAGAGTAGATCCAAGATCTTTATCAACTCTCATATTACTAGTTTTTACCCATTATTGTTTTCACTTTTTTGTTGTTGCAACATCCTCCTTAATAAGGAGGTAAGTAGGAGGTAAGAAGTAAGAATGTCATAATAAGAATAATCCACCTTTCATTCGGTGTATCCCGATTTCATCATGATGACACCCATCTAATGGCAGCCGTATAAATATAACCCTTTTTGGAAAATTAATGTATTGCTAATGAGGGGCGTCGCTAGCCAAGAGGCTAGAGGGGGGCAGCCTGAAAGATACAGAATATGGCATATAAGAAAAAAATTTTAGCTCAGAGATTAGCTTAGCGAATTAGAATTTGCTCCATTTCCTACGGTAGTTCGCTAAAATAACTTTTAAAGATTCACGTCGCTAAAATTGTTAAAAAGGGCGGTCAGACTTTTAATTTAGATAAAGCAAACCTCAAAATTTTTTGAGGAAAATTACATTTATTTAGAAATTTTTTCATTATCTTATACAAAACGACCTTCCGAGTACAGTGACGGATAAATAGACTTTTTTTGTACTGTCAAACACTCTAAAACTTCTATTAAATCATTATATTCACATCTATTAATAGTTTCATGCTAGCGTTTAACTCGCGAACTTATTTTTACTGGGAGAAGCATTTTCTTTCATATGATCAGTCAATAAAAAAAAAAAACTTTTAACAAAAAGAAAACCGAATTCAAAAGAAAAACATTTCCAAAATAAATTAATTTGCACTAAAAAGTAAAAAAAAATAACGATAATATAATGTAGTTAAAATTATTGTAATTTTTGGAGTCAGCCAAGGAAACAACTCTGGAAGGACACTTTACTAAATTAGCTTGGCTGACACCGACTCCAAAAATAATTTTAACTACATTATATTATCATTACATTTTTACTTTATAGGGCATATCAATTTGTTTTGGAAAAGTTTTTCTTTTGAAGTTGGTTTTCTTTTAGTTAAAAGTTTTTTTATTTTGTTATTTTTAGTGAATCTGAAGTACACTAACTAATTTGTCTCTAAAGAAATAATCATCGAAAATGATTGGCGTGATATTGAGTTATTCGTCTTCTTGTCTGTGCGACAAAAGGACAATGATGATATTCACATGGAATCAGTTACATTTAACGCTTAATTATGTAACTTAGACCTAAAATCGGTCAAGCCGTTTTTTGTACCGAATGAAAAATTATATATTATTATTACTTATCATTTATACAGTTTTAACATCATAGGGGGTGCAGGGGGCGAAGCCCCGTCGGGGTACCATGGGGAGAAGCCCCTGGTGTTGGAGGGGGCGAAGTCCCCTGAAATGAAAAAAACTAATTATTTACAAAAAAAAACTAATAAAAACGATATAAAATAATTCCACTGATATAAAATCGCTTCCACTGGGAAGTTAGTCGTGTGGACCTTTCGGGTCGCACCTAGACCGCTTTTTTAAAATGTTGATTTCAAACCAGTTTGTCTTCTAGTAATATGCACCTGAATTTTATTATTAGATATTAATTAATATCTTGACCTTCATAATTTTTATTATGTTACGTACCTATCTATAGTCTAATAAAATTAAATAGAATATCATGGTAGTATGGAAAAATTAATGCATGTGTTTAATTTTATTTATTAGTTGTTTATAAGTTTGTAAACACTTTGTAAAAAAAGTTGACCTCTCAGGGGGTCAACCTAACCATATTTTTTGGGACGAAGTTGAGGTTTTTAATAATTTTTTCACAAATTACTAGAAAACTATGCGTCAAATAAAAAAAAAATTCAATTAAAAGTTCTAGCTGAAGCCTTTCTGCACATTTTCATTTTTTTTCTACTTTTTAGCTTCAAAATTGAACGAGATATATCAATTTTAAAATGGAATTGTTTTGTTCATTCTATCAAATGAAAAAGTATCCACCCTGTAAACCGTTAGAGAAAAAAAGTTTAAATGTAAAAGCTATTCCTTATAAAAAAATTAACAACTTTTACCAGAATCATTCTTTCGTAAACATTACTGTTTACACGTGAGGGCACAACTTAGGAAAAAGCGTTGTGTCCATTTTCTCTAAAACTATTAAAACAAGTGAAAACAAACAATTGACTGAGTTAATTGTTGAAATACCATGCATAGTCATTGTTGATTTCTTTATCATATTTCACATACAAACATGTGACATACATAACTGATAATCAAGTATAGTACATATTATAAAATTTTCGCCTAATTGGCGCCCTCACGGGTAAACAGTGATGTTGACGAAAAAATGTTTCAAGACCCAATTGACCTATGATGCTCATTTACGAACTTGACCTCACTTTTTACGTCCTGAGTACGCTGAAAATTTCAGCTCGATATCTTTTTTCGTTTTTGAGTTATCGTGTCCACAGACGGACGGGCGGACAACCGGAAATGGACTAATTAGGTGATTTTATGAACACCTATGACAAAATTTTGTTCCTAGCATCATTATTTTTAAGCGTTAAAAACTTGGGACTAAACTTAATATACTATGTATATTTCATATATATATGGTATAAAAAGTGTGTTGATTTTTTGCTGGTTAACTTCAACTAGTGGTTTTGTGAAACCTTCTAGAAGAAGAAAAAACATTTATCGAATTTCGAAAATTTTTGAATTGGCATATCTCGGTCAACTTCGAAACTAGGAAGTCGGAAAAAAACTGCACAAATAAAAATGAAAATGTGCACAAATACTTCAGCTAGCTTTAGATTGAATGTTTTTTTTATTCGATGCATAGTTTTTTATAATTTGTAAAAAACTGATTGAAATACCCAACTACTCCCCAAAAATGGGGTTGGGTACACCCTCAGAGGTCAACTTTTTTTTACGAAGTGTTTATACCCTAACAAACAACTGTGTAAAATTTCAAAGATGCATTAATTTTTTCCTTTCGGATATATAGTTTAATTGTACTACTTATACTAATTTATTGAATTCCTTATACTTGCTTTGAAGTTATTAAATTTGTTGTTGTTTTTGTACCTTTTGTGGTGAATCTGTTTTGAAGGTGAATCAGTTTTTACAACCTTTTATTTAACTTACAATGTATGTATGTCTGAATGTATCTTAGTATGTAAGTATTTATGTACGCATGTAAGTATATATGTTTGTTTGTGCGGGTGGAATCTTGCAACTGAATTTTGAAGTAGTTATCGTCAACCAATTGAGTCGAAATTTTGCTTGCACGCTAAGTTTGGATGACAATGTATGGTTAGTGTCATCATGATTTTCCCATTGCTTTCGCCATATTTGATATATATATAAATATATATACAATTTTTTTAGTTTTATTAAAAGTGTACAAAAACAAGAAACTTTTTAATGGACAAGTTTTTATTGCACTAAAAATTAAAAAATTATGTGTTCCGTAAGTCACTCATACACGACTATTGGTAAAAGCTTGAGGCGCTCAATATAAAGAATGAATCGAAAAATTTGAGGGATGTAGAGTGAGTATAAAATAGTATAAAAAGGTAATTTATTTAATTATAAATAAATACTCTATCTCTGAATGGTGATAAAAGTGAAAAAATAAATATTAGTAAAGGAGTACTTCAAGGAGACTCTCTATCACCATTGTTATTTAATCTATTTATCAACGATTTAGAACAGTTTATGGCTAACAACGGGATCAGAGGTGTGGGAGTAGGTAAAATTGATG
Source organism: Chrysoperla carnea (assembly GCF_905475395.1). Lineage (NCBI taxonomy): Eukaryota > Metazoa > Arthropoda > Insecta > Neuroptera > Chrysopidae > Chrysoperla > Chrysoperla carnea. The sequence continues at coordinate 74,880,930 of NC_058341.1, forward strand.
TTTTGCTAATTCAATATGCTGACGATTTGGTTTTGGTAACTGACAGTTCAGGCATGGCTCAAAGAGCACTCAATAAACTCCAGCTCTATTGTTTGGAGAATGAACTTGATATAAACACCGAAAAGACAAAAATGTTAATATTTAGAAAAGGGGGTAAGTTAAAAACGTCATTATTCAAAATTAACGACAAAATTATTGATATCGTGTCAGAATATTGCTATCTTGGCGTTCAATTTTCTTCCTCGGGATTGTTCATTAAAGCTGCTGACTATGCTGTTAATAGAGCCGTGACAGCTATACATAGAATCAAGAATATAATGGTTAAATCCAAAATGCAACCCTGGGATGCCCGAATTCAGCTATTCGACAGTTCAGTGTCAACTACATTGCTATATGGGGCTGAGAGTGTTGAGGAAATCGAAATAAAGCCCTTGTGGTTAAATATTTAGAAGTGGTTTATTGTCATAAATGTGATTCTATATATATTAAATAAATGCAGTCAAAGCATTATATAAATAATAATTTGACATACATACTTAGCGCGTGTAAGTTCATTGAATTAAGCAATATTATAATTACATATTTTCAACACCGTCCCTTAATTTAATATTACCGAAAAAACAATGAACCGATAAGCCGAAATAACAAAAATTATATAAATCATAAATTCTACAAAATTATTACAAATATATAATTATGCAGTGTAAAAATAACCAAGACACTGCATTCACAAAAATAAAATTTGCTTACAATAGTAAAAATATATTAGGTTTCATATTT